>NW_006256901.1:9421935-9538564 GCF_000478725.1 Eutrema salsugineum | reverse complement strand
GATTAATGAAGCACATTTGTTGTAGGATTGGCTCCCTCAAAGGAAGAGTGGGTACCAAGGTAGTCTACAACTTCAAGACACTCATCAGCGAGCCAGCCCAAGTTCTCCTACCCAATCCCTCCATCACCACAGTCCAAGTTAAAAGGAACATTCACTTCTTCTTGCTGAAGGAAGAGCTGTACAATGTCCAAACTGATCCACCAATCCTCACATACAAGCAAGCTTGCAGAGAAGAAGCCTCCAAGGGAAAGAAAGCAACCGCTGAAGATGCTACCACAAGTGCAGCTGGTGCTCAAGATGATGATCTGCCCCCACCTCAAAAACGTCTTGGTGGAAACAGATATCACTTTGATGATTACAACTGGGAGGAACCAGGCACTTCAGGGTTCAGAGCTCAACAGAAGATTGGTATTCTCCAACAATGGTGCAAGTACCAAGACAAAACCATCCACAAGATGGCCAAATGCATCAAGGAGATGAAGAAGAGGATCAAGAAGCTTGAAAACCCTTGCAAAGGTGGAGCTCCAGCACCGGTTTCACCAAGGAACAGAGAGGAAGTTGGGGAGAGTTCCATGAACTGCACAGCCTTGGTCACATATGGAACCACTTGGGTAGATCTTGACGACGGGAGTGATGAAGCCAGCCACCATTCTTGGGAAACACCGTCAGGCCACACATCGAACCCCTCATACTCATTGGGGTCTGATTTCAACAGCCACTAGGTAACACTCAAAACCTTGTAAATAGCATGTAGACTTTCTTTTTCTTTTGCATTTTGCCTGTTTGTTTTTGTTTCACTTCTTTCTCATACTTTTATAACACAAGGGACTGTGTTATTTAAGTGTGGGGGAGGAGTTTTATCCTTTACTAATCATGTTTTCTATTTTCTCATTTTACACTTTGAGTCTTGAGTCACATTTTAGTTGCATATTCATGTAGTCTCATCTAAGTGCATATAAAAACCAAAAAAAAAAAAAAAAATGGAAAAATCTGAAAAATTTTACACAAAAAAAAAAAATGATCATGTAGTTGCATTCTCATTTTTTAGGATTGAGTCTAGATTACATTTGCATATAGGTTGCATCTTGCAAGGAGTAATGATAGGTTTTCTAGGGAGTACATCACTTTGAGAACTTGAATTGAATATGCTTGTGAATCTTTTTCTATGCTTGCAAAGTCTGAAATGATTTGAATCTGAGAAGCAAGTTTGAATTGAACTCAACTCTAATTAAGTGGGAACCTTGAACTTGACTTGAAAATATCTTGTGATGCACTGTTTGAAAAAGCTTGTGGATACCAATATACATACTTGAGCTAGAACCACTGTTTTTACCACTCTTTTCCTTAGCTCAAGTAGCTGAATCCACATCATGGATCAGTTCCCATACCTTGAACCCATCCTTCTTTTAAGCCAATGTTTGTGTGTGAATTGAAAGGCCACCTTGGATCAAACTTAGCAGAAAGTGTTAGGTTTAGAGCGACAAGGGCAGGTCTCATTGAGTGCTGTGTTCCAACATCAAGGAACTGAGAGTTTTGGCAAGGAATAAGTGTGGGGGAAAAGACCTTTTGGTGAGTAGAAAAAGGTGAGATGAGTGGAAAAGAGAGAGTGAAAATAGCTAGGGGAATGAAAGAAAAAGAAATCAGTCTTGGTGTTTTGAGAGAGTGAGCTCTGGTTTGTTGAAAAGAAAGAGTCTAGCCTCTAAGTAAAAAAAAAAAGGAAGAAAAGAAGCCAAAGGCTCAAATGTTTTGTTAAGAAAGAAAGAAGAGGCTAGAAGTTGTAAAAGAAAAAGAGCTGTGTAAAGTTTGAGTTCCAAGACTTGACAGGAAAAGTGAAAAGTGAATCCCCTAGTGAGAGGAAAATGAGAGTGAAAAGTGAGGATTTTTGAGCAAGTGAGGAAGCTTTGAGTAGAGGGTGGGGTGTGATGAGTCTTTGCCCTTGTATGCATAGGTTGCTTTTTACCTTTAGCATTCTGCCAAAGTTTGATCATTCATAGAGAGATCCCTTTGCTGCATTTAACCCACTTGAACACTGATGAGATCATTTTAATCTCATAGCCTCTCCCTAGCCAAGCCAGCTTGTTTAAACCTTGCATCATGAGATCCACCTGATAAAAGCTTAATGAATGTGAAAGAGTTGAGAGAGAGGTGAACTTGTGGAGATTCCTTGCTGAGTTGATATATATCTGAGTATGACTTTGCATTGCATAATTGAGCATGAACTTGAATTCTCATTGTGATCACTTCTCTCAAAAAGAAAATGTGAACTCCCATTGCATACAACCTCTTTCTCTCATTTGCTCTTTTTGCTTGAGGACAAGCAAAGGACAAGTGTGAAGGAGTTGATATGTTCATAATTTGCATCATTTAGGTTGCATAAATCATTCCAAATCATGTTTTATTTCATGCATTTTAGGTTCTTAGGGTTTGTTTTAGGACTTAGGAGAATGCATTAGGTCCCAATGAGTCTTTGCATGTTTTGAGTGTCTATCAGGTGAATATGGAGCTGAAAAGACGAATCCAGGAGGTGGAATGGTGAGCAAAGCTTGAAAAAGTGGAAAACTTGGGTTTATGGAGGTTATCGGCCATTCTCGCTGGCCAGGAAGGTTTTGTCGACCATTTTCACGTACCGCGGGTGAACTTTGTCGACCAAAACACGTACCGCGAGTGAAGTGTATCGGCCAAAATCTCTGGGTATGAACGTGTCTCAGAAATCGCCTGTCCGGGGAGCCTTCCGGTCCGATTCAGACGGCGGGTGCTTCATAGAAGTTGGAGAGCATTGCATCACGGTCTCGTAGCAAGTGGAATCGTGGAATTCGGACGCGTGAGCAGAGAGATAAGCTTGTCGGAAGGAACCCCAGTCTCGCAGGTATTCCGGACCGAGCAGATCAGTCCTAAAGGATGCGAAGGACGGTGCACGTCCAGGCCGATTTAGTTTCTGGGTCCTTCATGAGAACCAGAGACATTTGAGTCTTCTTTCCAGAACGTCCAAGATCATTCAATTCGGATCTATGAGCAGAAAGATACGGTCTCCAGGAAGCCTTACACTTCCCAAGCACCGAAGCTTCCTTCACCAAAGTTGGAGATAAATGAGTCCTCTGTCTTCTGCAACTGAAATCATTCAATTCGGACAAGCCTCATAGGAGTTACACTCTCCGGAATGCGAAGTGGTCTAAGCTGCTCTGGATGCTGCGAGACGGTCTTGCGACTTGGTTAGCCCGCAGGCCTGAAGATGAACGCCTGAATGCTGATGCTGCGAGTTGATATGTGCGGTTAAACTATCACTGGAAGAGGTCTGAAGCTCAAGAGCAAGAGAAATGCTAAGTCCACAATCCTGCGACTTAGGCATGCGAGTTAGCCGCGCCTGGAACTATGCCGCACGATCACTCGCAAATCACTCCGACTTGAGCCTGCGACCTAGTTGCAATAGAGACTAACCCGCACAGTTTGTACATTCCCCAGAAACCGCCTTAGCCCTGCGAGTTGGAGAGGAAGGAGACCAAGCCGCAGCAACACTCGCAAAACACTCCTACTTAGGCGTGCGGCTAAGGCAAGGCGATTCAGGCTCCACAAGACAAGTCTTCATCTGCTGCGACTTAGGTGTGCGACCTGGGACATACTGGACTGACCCGCAGTAATTCTCACTTTATCCACTAAAGCCGGGTCAGGACCCGGTTTGTTCCGGGCTGACCCGGTTCGTTTTTAAGAAAGTATAAATACTTTTTAGGGTTTTTTGGGGAGAACTAAGTTTTATTCCCTTTGTCTCTTGCCTCTTTGGTGAAAAAGACTCCATTAAGAAGAGAAATATCTATATTTTAGTGTTTAATCAAGAGAGTTTAAGGAGATCTGGGTGTTTAAAGCTGTTTTCTTTTGAATCTATCATCTCCATCTCCATTTTCTCATCATTAATCATGCTAATCTTCTCAACTTGCAAAGGTTTAAGAGAGATTAGTATGACTAGTGAGTAGTCACCTTAATGAGGTTCTAGATATGTAGGTTAGGGTGCTAAAGTGTTAGATTAGGAGTGCTTAGGGCTAGATTCATTGATTCATTTCTCTAAACAACTGTTCTCTATGCTAGATCCTTGATAATCACTTGAGATCTAGATTCTGGGAATTTCATGCACCAAAAGTGTTTGATGAAATTCCTGAAAGAGTTGTATTAGAGGTTTAAACATTTTTCTGCATGATGATGTATTGTTATTTGCTTGAATGATCATTAAGAGCTGTTTGTTAATGCATATTGATTCATGTTTCACAAATGGGAATTTGGTTTGAAAATGGATTAGTATAGGGGTTAATACCTTCATGAGAGGATTAACCTAGATTAGAGTTCTTAATCACTTGAATCATGTCTCATCATTGTCTTCAGCATCTCTAGTTTAACACCAAAGCACCCTGACCAACTATCATGTCTAGAATCTCATGCCTCCATCATATCATATTCACATCATATCATTTGTCATTGTCATTAGTCTTTAATCCTGTTTATGTTTATAGTTTTCTCTAGATTAATCAAAACCCACTCTTGTTTGCTTGAATTAAGAACTTGATCATATAGCTTAGTGTCTAACACTACATCTGGATTGATAAACCTCTTTGTGCTACATTGACAAGGGGATTGATAGCCCTGAGACCCTAAAAAGTCTTGTCTATCAGTGATGACACCTTGTAAAAAGTTTTGCAATCGGTGATCATGAAGTTTTTCATCTTATACATTGAGTTTGCCTTCAACGCCTCTTTGTAGCGGAATAATCGGTTGGCCGATATGAATCCCTGCATCGTTGTTGACTGTACAAAGTTGATTAGATATGACAAAACTTTTTCAAAATGAATCTCTATTTAAAGTATATATTTTGCATACCTTGGTGTCGATCAGGAGCATTTCTACACCCATAAGTATGTTGCCTTTTTTGAAATTCCGAGACTCCCAAAAATGAATCAGCCTGACCAAAACTTCATCCTTACAGAAATCACCTTCAAGGTCATCAAACGTTTTTATGGAGAGTGGTTTCAGAGTAGAAGTTGTAGCGTTTGGCGCCATTCTCTTTGTTTAGAAGCTATTTGTGAGGTAGATAGTATGGTGGTTGGGTTGTGAGAACTGATTTTTTATAGTCATCTTTGATAGGAGGTTTGATTGTGAAAGTAGTGGTCATTTATTTAGCCTGAATTGAAAGCTCTTGTAACTGTGAGGGATGTCAATCGATTTGTTTTCTGTGTAACAGAGATGGTGAAGCTGCGATGGTATGAGGGGTGGAGACGATTTAGGTTTTAATTCTTATTTGGGCTTTTCTGGTGTTGTGTATTCTGTGTTAATACTAAATGGGCTAACATTGGTGTGTATTTTGACAATAACTGTAAGGTCTATCTGTAATCCTGTTATTTTTATTGTACCCATTTTTTTGGGGGTTTGATTACATAGACATAATGAGTTTGTTTTCTTTGTCCTTATTTTTTTGCTGGGTATGTTTGGTTTGGGCTTATCTGTAGTCTTGTTTTTTAAATTATACCCATTATATTATTTTTTTTTGTTACGTAGACAAGATTGGTTTGTTTTTTTCAATTCGTTTTTTAAGGGAGTATATGAGATTTTTTCAAATGACTTTTTTCCTTATTGAACATTAGTGGGAAAGTAGATCTGCCACGGAAAAGAGTATCGGTATTATTTTTTATGGGTGAACTAAATCCTCGCATCTATTGCCGGATTGTAGTCATCACTGTCTTCTTCTGAGAGATGCCAAGGTGTAATCGAAGTAAAATCTTGACGCTGGAGTTGTATGAAGCTGTAGTTTCCCTGCATTGTTTTTTTTTTAGTTAGTGGATTTCGGGTCTTATTTGGTTAATTGATTAAGCGATTATTTGAGTTCATTTTAATGGACCTTTGTATATTTTGGGTCGATGCTTGTGACCAGCATAGTTGAGTGTCTCCGATCTTTGATGCATAAACGCTGCCTGTTCATCCCATATTAAGACTTTGATGATGGTGTTTCTGTGAAAAATTAGGTAAATTTGTAAGTCATTTGGGGGTTTTATTCATTATTTTGGTAATTAATTATGTTGTGCGTACCTGGTGATTTCGAGGCCTACCCAAACCTTTGTTTTGGAGTTTGGGTGTTTGAGATTTATGCCTTGTACAATGCGTATCTTGCCGATGGCATCTGCAATAAATTGTTGTTAGTTTGGAGAATTTATATTGGGTAACTAATTTGATAGTGAAGGTATAATACGAACCTGGTAGCTCAATGTTTGTGCCTCCTAAACTTTGTAGGCTGTTGTAGTTCTTTAGCCAGAATTTGTTGGTAGGTATCGTGGGTAAGTTTGCAGTCAGTACAATAATAATAGTTTTTTTTTGTCAGCCGAATGACATATTGATGTGGAGTGAGTTTGAACCTTTGGTTATTTGAACGGACTATGAATTGGGAGACTCCATATATTCCTCCTTTCCTTAAGTAATTCTTGTTTTGCTCTGCAAAGGAATAATGCATGGTAGCCTCGATTATTTCACCCTGTTTGTGATCATGATTTACGTTAGTGGTAGATAAGCTAAGGCTGATAATTTAAGGAGAAGATGTATTCATTTACGTCTAAAAGAAGGAGTGTGGTCCCCATTTTCATCTCTTTGTTTGTGTGGTGATGTGTTTCCCACAGACGATTGATACGTACGCTGAGTGTGACGCTTGAGGGGCCCATCCGTAAGGTTCTTAAATCAAAGTATGTTGTAGGTATAGGTCTG
Organism: Eutrema salsugineum; assembly: GCF_000478725.1. Classification (NCBI taxonomy): domain Eukaryota; kingdom Viridiplantae; phylum Streptophyta; class Magnoliopsida; order Brassicales; family Brassicaceae; genus Eutrema; species Eutrema salsugineum. The sequence goes on along the minus strand of NW_006256901.1, from coordinate 9,531,835 downwards.
TACAGTGTTCATGGGAAGAGGTTTTAATATGTATCATTTTAAACCGGGAGACAGTAGTATATAATTTTGTTTTTGTGAGATGCGAGATGCGAGATCCTTTTTTTACCTCTTTGTATGTCGTTCTTATGATGTATTGGGAGATCAACGTTCCTGAAGCTGGAGATGGGCATCCCTTTTCCTGGAATTTTTTTGCTGATGTCAGTCTTTTAAATTCTTCTGCTTGTGTTTTTGGTTGATGAGCGTTTGCTTTTTTTATGTCTTCGTGTTATGTCAAGCTGTTATTACGTGAGTTTAGGAGCCGATCTCTGTAATTGTTTCTAATTGATTTGGTTTTTTAAAAGGGAGGCAAATATTAGGTTTTTGTTGTGAATAAAACAGAAAGAGAAGAGAAGAGAGGAATTGTTGTGTCTTATTCCATAAATAATGATAGGTATTTATAGTATTACAAAGACTTGGGAGAAAGCTAAAAACTAGAGAATAAGTAAATAAAGAATATTTTAAACCTCCTTATGATATGGGCTTTATAATGGGCATCCATAATATTAATTCATAACACTCCCCATTGGATGTCCATTATAATGTAATAGTAGTAAAACGCCTAAAATACTGCCTCATTAAAAACCTAACTAGTAAAACCCAATGGAAAAAACCATAGTTAAGGGAAAAAGAGTGTAATGCGCTATTACTCCTCCTCATGGGTACATCATTTGAAATGCTTGAGAAAAACGTGATCCAATATGCTGAACAATCTTATTGAATATAGCAGTTGGAGACGTCTTGGTACATAAGACCGTCAAATCTTCACTTGATCGAATTTGTAGTAAATGTATATTACCATTGTGTTTTCAGCTGTCTTGTTAAAACCTTGTCATAGAAAAATCTAATAAGATAAAAACTATGATAAGGAAAAAAAGTACAACTATCATATATCTCCCTATGGAAGTATCTTCTTCAGGAGATGGATACCAATCACATATATCATCTTTAGAGAATCATAAATTTTGTTATTGCACTCATATGATTTTAACATTTTTCCAATTTATTGGAACTTATTATTCTAGTCCATAACACCATTCTCACATGAAATATTTTCTTCGTATAGTGTTCTTCAAGAACAAGAATTTATTACTCTTAGCAATTTAAATTCTTCTTGCTTGCTTCTGGCAGTTTAAATTCTCTTTAGACTAAATCAAGTCACTTTTTATTATCAAACTCATAAAGGATCTGAAAATAAATGCATCCACCACTGGAAAGAATATCATTTCAGATATCATTTTCATTTATCTTTTGTATAAAGATCCATTTATGTCTTACTAGTTTTACACTTTCAAGTCTAGGGACTACTGGTCCAAATAATTAGCTGCAAGAGATTCTAACTTTGTTTTTACGGCTTTTCTATGATTGGCCAATGATCACTTTACATATGTTTTTCAAAACATCTTCTTATATATACCGCAGTTTCTGATCCTCAATTCTCATCATCAACTGCTTTACTGCATGCAAAAATATTATCGACGTCGATTTGCTTTTGATTCCATTCATTTAAGACATGACTCAACTAGTTGAAATTTCTTATCATTACTAGGTACCTAGATTTCTTTCTTAATTTGTCTATGTCTCTTCTAGAGATTGCTTCCTCGGTCTTGCCATTTTATATGTTCCTTTTTCTTTTCCGAGGATTCTATATATGGAACCATTAGGTCAATCACGCTTCATGCGATCTTTAGCCTCAATAGCAGTTGATATTGTCCATTTGGGACATCAATATTAATTCGAGCACAGCTGGTATCACTCAACAAGGGTCAGGAAACGCTTCTGACATAACTTTTCAAATAAATTATCTTTTAACTTTTCATGCACATCTTTAATGAGGATCAAGATAATTTTTAGTCACTGATTTTCCAACTGTTTATTTTCTTCTCCCCTTATAATTGTTGGAAAAACTAACTCACTGAAATGACAGTCTGTAAATCAAACCATATTAAGGAAGATTTATATCCAACAGTTCTTAACCTCCTTTGAGGTTCCATCTAAGATCAATTTGGTGGAGCAACATTATATCCAAAACTTTAAGATGGGAAATATCTTGTTCCTGGCCAAAACCAATCTTGGGAAGATTATTTGTTGGATTAATGTGAATTAATGTGGTTTTACTCTAATCAATTAACCAAATACTTTCGCAAAATATAATGGATGATCAGTCCAAAATATATCTTGTATAAGTACCAGAAAATCAATAATTCCAAATTTATTGGAGAGTGAAAACCGAACACATAAAAATCTTCTGGATCTTATTCGCATTATTATTTAACTGGAATGACTTAACCAGTTATGCCAAAACAGTGAGATTTTAGTAAACTTCTGGTTTACAATATGCATTTATATCTTATATGCTAGTGTAATACAATCCAATAGAGAATGAAGTAATTTCTCAAAAATAATTCTACTGCCTTGGGTAATACTCATAATGTGAAGATATTCAACATTTTCTTCACTTGTTGTCTCAACTTGATAAATCTTAAAATCTTTTAGATTTTTTTTACACATGATTTATCAAACATGAGTGTGAGCATTATCTTCTGGATGTTCCACTTACTATGAATGGTGAGATTCTTCAATTCTCCCCCTCGAGATGATGACACTTCAAATTCATTCATCTTGAATTGAATCTCATTATAGAATCAACAACATAGCTAACTTGAGTCATGTATTTTATCTTAGATTCCCAATCTTTTGAGACTTGGGGCAGTATAATCCATCAATGATTTCAAATCATTCTTATAGACAATCATATATGTTCTTCTAAAGCATTCAATATTCTTTGTACAATCTCATATTATATTCACACTAGCTTATATGTCGTCTTCTTTATTTTCTCACTATTGAGTTCTTCAAATAAAATCTTTAGCCTCGAGTTTAAACTTGACCATATCCAGATCTATATCCATTTTCACGTTTACAACCAATTCTATACCCACTTCTTAGGCCAGAGTTATTTGGAGTGGTCTAGTATATGATGTCATACATTCACTTTAAGGAATGGACCATAGCTCATTGGATGTGACTCATAATTTTATAATCCATAACTCATTGGTTTTCTCTTACAGACTCCAAGTCATGTAATTTTATATTAACCAATCTCAAACATATCACATTCTGGTGATTATATATTTCTTTTAGATTGCTCTAAAAAATAATTGTGGATTTTTCGAATCAAATACTCAATCTTAAGATTACCCAAGAAATGATGACATATAAACATAATTATGAAATTATAATATAAACAAAATAATAATCACATATAATATCTCAATCAATCATCACATCTTATTTTGTTTCTATTATTTTATTAATCTAGGTTTCAATCATTTAAGATACGAGAGCAAAATTCATTTAGAAATTCAGATAAAAATAAAATATTCAATTTTCAGTTTTAGCTATTGACATTTACGTTATCATGAATTATATGGAAACTAGAAACCTAAGTGCTGAAATATAATAATCGATTATTAGACATGACACTGGTTCAATAAATGACAATAAACTCAACGAATTAAATATGATTTAATAGCTATGCCATAAGGCCAATAATTCTTTTATCATGGTGAACATTTCTTTTATAAACAATTACTACCATCTTCTATGCCAGAAATTATTACTGGTATAAACAAAGTAATATAAATGAGAAACCATCGAAAAAAAAATTATAATAATAATTTTGGTATCCAATATGCAAAGAAGAAATTTATAATAATAATATTAATTGGATTATCATCTTCTATATAATTATTTATAAGTATATGACGTGAATCAAAGCACTAAGATTTTAGATGTGTCGATCATGTGTATTAGAAACATGATTAAATAATATGAAGCAATCTAAAATAGTTTTCATCTATTCCCTATGATTTGCAAAATAATTAGGTTAAACAAATCATGTTTAGTCAAAATCCTAATTGATTTTAAAAACACGTTTGTTTTATAAATCAAAATATGTGTATTTAACATAATTATTGCTCATAATAAAGTAAGATATGTGTTTTACAGATTTGCTGAATTGAGACGAAAGAGAGGAAGAGAGAAGTTGATATCACTTTGTATTATTGTTGTTGCATTCACTTAACTTACATCTAAACTTGTACAAAGGGTAGTGACATATATATATAGGGGGGAAGAGAAACCTGACTTTAATAAAGTCGGTGTTTATGTGGATAATTATCCACTCTTTAACACTTCTTCTTAATTATCTATCACTAATAATGTATTACGTATTGCCTCGTTAAAATTTTATTATGGACAAAACCTATTGGATTAAAAACCATGACAAGGAAAAAAGAGTACAGTAACGTAATCTCCCTCTTAGAAATGATGGATACGAATTTTTTCATAGATCTCGTAGTCGGCGCATTCCAATGCTTTGTACGTATTTTCTGAATGATGTAGTGGGAATCGACTTTGTAAAGAGATCTGCTGCATTGTCATTTGAGCAAACATATTGGATATCCACTTCTTGATTATTCTCGAGTTCTTGAGTGTAAAAGAAAAACTTTGGAGGAATATGTTTTGTTCTGTCGCTTTTGATGAAACCTTCTTTGGGTTGAGCAACACATGCAGTATTATCTTCAAATATTTTTGTTGGTTCCATATCGATGACTATTCCACTTGCACCTTGTATATGTTGATTCATAGATCGGAGCCATATGCATTTTCTACATGCTTCATGGAGAGCAATGATTTCTGCACAATTAGAAGAAGTGCAACCAAAGTCTGTTTTTGGGAACGCCACGAGATCGCCGTTCCACCAATTGTGAAAACATATCCAGTTTGTGATCGAGCTTTATGCGGATCTGATAAATATCCTGCATCTGTAAAACCAACTAGACCAACTTCGGGGTTTTTAGGATAAAATAAACCCAGATCAATCGTACCTTGGAGATAACGAAAGATATGTTTTATTTCATTCCAATGTCTGCGCGTAGGAGATGAGTTGTATCTTCCAAGTAGATTAGTAGAAAAAGATATATCTGGTCGAGTACAATTTGCAAGATACGTAAGCCCACCAATAACGCTCATATAAAGTACTTCAGGACCTAATACGTTTTCGCTATCTTCACAAGGTCGAAATGGATCCTTTTTAATATCGAGTGATCTATTGACCATTGGAGTACTCAAAGGAGTTGCTTTATCCATTTTAAATCGTTTTAACACCCTTTTGGTGTAATTTGATTGATGCACAAATATTCCATCTTGGAAATGCTCAATCTGGAGCCCTATAAAAAATTTTGTCTTTCCAAGATCTTTCATTTTGAACTCTTCTTGCATCATCAATCTCCTTTTGAGTTCCGATTATGTTTAGGTCATCAACATATACATCAATGATCACAAATCCTGATGAGGATTTCTTAATAAATACGCAAGGGCATATCATATTGTTGATGTAACCTTTACTCAACAAATATTCACTCAAGCGATTATACCACATGTGTCCGGACTGTTTTAATCCATAAAGTGATTGCTGCAATTTGACCAAACATATGCCTTTAGATGCTTCAGGCATCTTTGATCCTTCTGTGATCTTTACTCCCTCTGGGATTTTCATATATATATATATGATCCAGAGGACACCAATGTATATATATATGTAGTCACAACATCCATAAGGTACATATCTAGATTTTTAGATGCCGTTAGGCTCATTAAGTACCTGAATGTGATTGCATCCATGACTGGGAAATATGTTTCTTCATAATCAATACCCGGTCTTTGAGAAAAACCTTGTTCCACAAGCCGAGCTTTATATCTTGTGACCTTGTTTTTCTCATTTCTTTTTCTCACCAAGACCCATTTGCACCCGACTGGCATTACATCTTCTGGTGTAATGACTATAGGTCCAAAGACATTTCTTTTATTCAGGGAGATTAATTCATTTCTCATGGCCATCTGCCATTTCACTCTGACACGGACCTTGGGTCTGGATCATCATTTTCATTATCAATTTCTTTGGATACCGAAAAGGAGAATATTCCATTTGTATCATTTATCTTGCTTCTAGTCCATAATGTCCCACTTTAATGAAAATCTCATACTTTTCAGTATCATGTTCGTCTTCTGGACGAACTTCTTTAACTGGTTCTTCTGGAACCTCTTCATGTATGTCTTCAGGAGATATATATCTATATGGTTCTTCTATAACCTTTTCACCAATGTCTTCAAGACATTTTTCTTTATTCGGTTCTTCTGAAACCTTGTATCCCAATTTTTTTCTCTTTCGAGGATTTTTATCCTTCGAGCCCATCGGCCTCCTGCGTTTTAATTGAACCTGCGGTTCATTGATCCAGAATGTGGCCCCATTTTTGTTCTTTGCGGTGGGGATATTGGGACATAGACCGCACATCCAAAAATACGGAGATGAGATACATTTGGCTCCTTGCCAGATGTTAACTGTATTGGAGAATATTCATTATATGCATTTGACCTCATCTAGACCAATGCCCCTGCATACAACATAGCATGTCCTCATACAGTAATTGGGAGCTTTGTTCTCAATATTAACGGTCTTGCAATCAATTGCAACCGTTTTATCAAAGACTCAGCCATGCCATTTTGTGTATGAACATGTAGAACCGGATGCTCAACATCGATTCCTAATGACATACAATAGTCATTAAAGGCTGCTGAAGTGAATTCACCAGCGTTATCAAGCCTGACTTTCTTTATGGTATAATCAGGAAATTAAGCTCTCAACCTGATTATTTAAGCAATGAATCTTACGAAAGCCATATTTCTTGTGGTCAATACACACACATGTGACTATCTACTAGATGCATCAATTAATACCATAAAATATCTAAATAGCCCGCACGGTGGATGAATCGGCCCACATATATCATCATGTATTCTTTCTAAGAATACAGGAGATTCATTCCCAACTTTGGCTGGCGAGGGCCTAGTTATGAGTTTTTCTTGAGAACATGCCTGACATGAAAACTCTCCCGATTGAAAAATCTTCTGGTTTTTCAATGGGTGGCCACTCGAATTTTGCACAATCTTTCTCATCATGACTGATCCAGGATGGCCAAATCTTTCATGTCATACTCTAGATGTACTAGTAAACCCCTGGTTTACTATAACATATGATTCAATCATATTTATTTTTGTGCAATATAATCCAGAGGACATCATTGGTAATTCTTCCAATACATGTTTCCTCTCAGAAGTAATGCAAAGATATTCAATGAAATTCTTATTTGTACTTGCTATATGATATCCATTTCCTCGGATATCTTTAAAACTTAGCAAATTTCTGCTAGATTCGGGGGAATATAATGCATCACTTATTTCAAACTTTGTCCCCTTTGGCATTAAAAAATTAGCTTTTTCGGAGCCTATTATAATATTTGCATTACCAAATATGGTACCCACGCTTCCTGCGCGGTCCTTTATTTTGAGACAGGAGAAATACTTTCTATCTTTAAGTATAGTATGTGTCGTAGCACTGTCGGCTAGACATGTATCTCCATCGTGAATCTCAAACAATGTCATAGTCTGAATCACAATATGCAAAAAAATGCATTAATAAATCAAAAACATGATTTTAAAAGTTATTTTACATTAAGAAAGACCTTTTTATGTTTACAAAAATATATTAAATTCTTATTTAAGATCACATTAGTTTTTCTTATCTTCTACATAAAGATATTATATTACATCGATCTTAATCGCTTTGTTTCCGTTGATTCTTCAGGATCAACAAGGAAATCAGCGATATCAAGATGAGTATAATCACTTATGCCATCAAAGGAAGGTCCAGCTTCATCAGAGATGAAATTGGTTTCAAAATTATTTCCTTTATCCTTTTCTTTGGCATCTTGTAATGCTCGGTACAGATCGGCTAAATGTCTTGGCGTATGACAGGTTTTTGCCCAATGATTTTTCATGCCGCATCTGTAACAAGCAGTTTCTTTTTGCTTTCCTACGCCCCGACCAACATTGTTTTGTCTTCCTCGTCCACGACCTCGTCCGCAACCACGGTTACGGCCTCGACCGCGCCCGCGTCCGTGTCCGGTTCTATTATTTTGACTGGATGACGCAACATTCGCTTCTGGGAATGGCGATGATCCAGTTGGACGAGATTGATAGTTTAACATCACGAGCTGATTATTTTTGTTCAGCTACAAGGAGGACTTGCATCAACTCCGAGTAAGTGGTGTAACCTTTTGCCCGTTATTGTTGTAGCAGGATTATATTTCCAGGATGAAATGTTTGGAGAGTTTTTTTCGAACATGTCGAAATCACTTACCTCCTGTCCACATAACATCATCCTGGAAATAATTCCGAACATAGCGGAGTTATATTCACCAACACTTTTGTAATCCTGAAACCGGAGGTTCAGCCACTCATGTTTGGCTTTCGGTAAGATCACATATTTCTGGTGATCAAACCTATCTTTGAGAGATTGCTAAAGATCTGCAGGATCTTCTTTTGTGATGTATTCCTCTTTTAAATTATTATAAATGTGGTGGAGCAAAAATATCATGGCTTTCGCCTCATCTGATGTTGTTTCCGACTTATCGATGGTATCGAGAAGCCCGTTTCCTCTTAGATGCATTTTTGCACCTACTGCCCCTGACATATAATTTTTTCCAGACACATCAAGGGCAGGGATTTCGAGCTATGCGAAATTCGACATTATAACTGTATATAATTTTATCAAAAATAAATTTAGCAAACGTTCAGTTTAAAAATTTGCTTTTCGAGAAAACCATGATAAAAAAAATAATTTAATTTTCATACATAATAAAAGCATAAAATTCAAAATAATACAGGAGGCAGAGCCTTCCATATAATTTGAGGAGGCAGAGCCTACCATATTTTTTGAGGAGACAGAGCCTACCATATTCTTTTTGAGGAGGCAGAGCCTACTACTCCATAAACATAATATCAAGGAGGAGGTTTAACCTTCTACTCCATATATATGATCTGATGAGACATAGTCTACCATATGATCATATGATCATGAAGGCATAGCCTATCATAACGATCAGTTCGGAGAAGGCAGAGCCTATCATCCCGTAAACTTGAAAATAAATTAATATAAATTTAAATCAACGATTCGGGGAAGGCGGAGCCTATCATCCCAAAATAATATATAAACTTGAAATAGATGGAACATAAACTTAAAACTTACATCTTTGGTATAAAAACGGATCGAGAGACGTTCGTGCTGATAACATAATATAAATTATTGCTTAAAATAAAGTAAAATATGTGTTTTATAGATTTGTTGAATTGAGACGAGAGAGAGGAAGAGAGAAGTTGATATCACTTTGTATTATTGTTGTTGCATTCACTTAACTTACATCTAAACTTGTACAAAGGGAAGTGACATATATATAGGGGGGAAGAGAAACCGACTTTAATAAAGTCAGTGTTTATGTGGATAATTATCCACTCTTTAACAGTTTTCATAAAATTTAACAAAAACCTTTAATCAAAAGATACACAGATCAAACAATTGATAATAATGATTCTAGATAAGTTTGATTACCATCCCTTATATAAAATATAATCGGAGGAGACATAATCTACCATATGATTATACAATCGAGGAGGCATGGCCTACCATAACGATTGACTTGGGAAAAAGGTATCACTTATCATCCCTAAATAATATAAACATGAACATAAATTAAATCTCACTTTTTTGGTGGAAGAACAAATAAAGAGACTACCGTACTGATAATGTGTTGTGAATAAAAAAGAGAGAGAAGAGAAGAGAGGAATTGTTGTGTCTTATTCCATGAATAATGATAGGTATTATAGTATTACAAAGACTTGGAAGGAAGCTAAAAATTAGAGAATAAGGAAATATAGAATATTCTAAACCTACTTTTATACGAGCCTTATAATGGGCATCCATAATATTAATTCATAACAGTTTTTGATTTTTTCAGATTTCTCATGGTTTTGACTATATTTAAATGGCATAGTAAAGGGATATTTGTTTGCCATATTTGTTGAATTTTTAATGGTAGATTAGATTCCCAATTTGGTAGGTACTTTATATGGATGCAGCCTGCAGGGAATGAAGGCCTTTTTGGTAATTAGTAGATCCTGTATATTGGTTTACCACTATCGGCTGGTACGGTCCACTGATTGGACCAAATAGAAAAGTGGTTCATTAAGATGGTAATGGGTATATTATGTGCATTTGTTTTCTTGTGCGTTAATGAGATTTTATGTATGAGTCTGTTGTGGGTTTTTTTTGGGCCAGCGGAATTGCATGTATAAGTAGTAATAAGTCTTGTTCACTTATAAGTGGTGCTGACGTGGCATCTTCTCAGAACATATTATCTTGGTTGAGATGGACACCTTGAGGAGCCTCAAATTTCTCCTTTTATTAGAGTAGATTTCAGATATAATTTTTCATTCTTAGTTTATATATTTTGAAATTTAGAACATATCATATACTTTATACTATGGCATTATTATGTTATTTTATACATGTTGCATGATATTGTGTACTAAAATTTTGGATTATAATTTCATGTTTTATGTGGTTACTATATTTGGGAGCTCCCAAATCTTACATATGTACGACCAAAATTTTCTTGGTGGAACAATAAGGATGGAGATCCCATTCGCAAAACTAGACAGAGCTTTAGTTAACAATGCATGGTTCTCGTGCTTCCCAAATTCGTATGCAGCTTTTGACGCAAATGGGCATCTCTAACCATGCTCGTTGTTTGGTGAAGATGGACAATATTACTACAAAAAAGCGTCACCACTTTCAGTTTCTTAACTATTTAGCTGAGCATCCCCAATTTTTGGATATTTTGTCTCGTGTTTGGTCAGAAACGGAGCTTCTCTTCCACTCCAGAATTGCCCTTCACAGGTTCAACTGGAAGCTAAAGTTGTTATAACCTCATTTACGAGCTCTAAATCGTGAGAGATATGGTGATATAACAAGGAGAACTCATATTTGTTTTGATGTGCTGTGTGAGAGAAAAAAGCAAGTGCTTCTCGACCCCCGTCCCAAAAAATACATTGTGGTTGAGGCAGCAACAGCAAATGAATGGAATCATTGTGCGAGTATAGAGGAGAAGTTTTTCCAACAAAAATACATATCAGTTGGATTAGTCACGGGGATTGCAACACCTCTTTTTCACATATCTGTACAAGCTCGGAATCCCAAAAATTCTATTAAACTGTTGATGAATGATGCAAGTGTTTTAATTACAGATCCACACGAGATAAAGAGAAAAGCTTTGAAATATTTTCAGAAAATTCCCTGACCTGACTTCTCTCCTCCACATAGTGGTGATGACGATTCTATGGCTAATCTTCTTACATATGATATATCTATATATTTAATTGTGTAGTGATTTGCTTAGGTGTCGACTCCACAACGAGTTTCAGAATGTTTTGTTTACGAGAAAAAAATAGCATATTGCCACAAAACATTTCGTGACTAAGGCTTAAATTTCGTAGCTATACAATGAAATAGTCACGAAAAGCCACGAAAAAAAACCGTGTCTATAGCATCGTGATTAAATTTTTTCGTGGCAACATAACCACGTTTTTGCCACGAGTGTTTCATGGCTAGCTTAGTCACGAAATAGTCACTTAAAAGTTCATGACTCCTTAGCCACGACATAATACATGGCTAATCCGTGGCTTTCTCATATAGTTTTAATAAAAGAAAATATTTTATTTATTAAATTATTAAACAAAACAATTTGATTTACAGTAATCGCGTTTCATTTCTAGGCACAAAAGGTGAAACCAGAGCCGGAGAAGATTTAAAAGCTTTCGTCGGTGGAAAGCATCTTCAACGAAGACAATGGTCCAAGGAATCAATTGCTTCTATGAACATTGTTATACTTTCAGTGTGGTTTCAATCTTTAATCCGAACAGATCTTTGAAGATATCCAACCATCTTTTTGCTAGATTCCCAAATCTGAAGAACCAAACAAAAGTTACACTCATTAATACTTCAATTTAGCCCAATGTCTCAGTTTGTATATACATACCTTATCTCTGTAATCGATACACCTTTGAATCCAATAGATCAAACATATCTGAAATCCAGTCACAAAATATTGATAGATCTGGTTCAGAACCAGTTACGAATTTGGAACCATGAAAATGAGGAGATGGAAAATCTAGAGAAGACAAAACCGAAACTGAAAAAGCTAGCGGAGAAGCCGAGGAAGACTGAGCAGCGTGAGACGGAGGAGAAGGGAGACGAAGGAAGAGGAGACAAAGGGGAGAAAAGGTGAAAAAAGTTATAGATCTTTGGCCATTGGATTTAATCAATGGACGGTTAGATGATGAAACAAAGAGCAATCCTTGTCTCAATGTGATAGACAAGAGTTTTTAGGATCTGAGGGCTATCAATCCTTTTAATCAATGTAGTATAAAGGGTGTCAAACCAAGCATGTGAAAATGTAAGAGTAGTAATACGTGAACTAACACATAACACAACTCAGGGATTTTCTCTTCAAAGATATTTCACTAGTAAATCTGTTTGTAACTTACAAGTATACAGAACCCGATTTAGAGCAACCTCAAGACACACCTTGATTTGTTACACTAGTCTCACTTGTTCTTGAATCGATACGTGATTCAAGAACCTCTCACCCAAATCCCTTAGCACACTAGCTCACAAAAACTCTCACAGATTTTCGCTCACCCTTTGCTAAGTATTCTCTCAGTTGTGTTAAAAACCCTACACGGTTTTTCACACGCCTATTTATACATAATAGGACTTGCGGCTACTCCTCGCCTAGATCCTCCTTGTGATTTCTCCAAATCTTCATGAGAATCTTCACCTTCCTTATCTTCTCCTAAGATAGAGGAAACTTGATATTTTCTTCAAATATCCTCCAAGATACTCCAAGCTTCCTATCCACGTCAGCTTCTCGTCTCTTGAAGTGTCCAGCAAGTCCTGCAGCTCCAGCTCAGTTTCCAGCTCACCTCCACGTGTGTAGATTGCTCCGCAAGTCTTCCCGTGTCAGTTCCAGAGCTAGTCGGACTGCTACACGTGCTGCTCCAGCCTTGTTTGCATCTTCAATCTCCCCCTTTTTAGCATATGTGCTCCACAAGTACCTGTTCAGGAAATCGAGACCAAACAAGCAACAACCAGCATACTACAAGCCACACACAATTCTGGGAATGATTCCAAAAGATTCTGATTAACCAAAAGAAACTCCAAGAAATCAATGGAGTGTCAAGTCTTAACATAAACGAGTTTAAGGAGATAAGAAATAAAACACAGTGTCTTAAAAAAAACTCTCTCCTTGCTCCCCCAGAATTCTAAAACCCCCAAAATAAACCCAAACGAAAACTCCCCTATAATTCATGCATCCATCGATTTCAATCTTCTCCCCCTGCTTGTGAGCACAGATGTTAAAAATAATCGATGAGCAAACATAATTTGAAAGATCAAATAGGGTCTAAGTGGGTTTACTTGTGACTGCAGCGCGTAGCATGGCCGTTACTATCCCGAGTTGCTCAAGAACTGATGCCACATCTTCAAGTGCTGTCCTGATTCCCTTTGCATCAGCTGGAGCCTCAGGCACTCGAATCACTCCTAGACTCACGCTGTTGACTCCTTCAGTTGGTATCTCTGGTTGAGCAGTTGCTGTAGAGCGCAGATTCGTCCTAGGCTGATGAGACGTTGATGCTGATGCAGTCTTCTTCCGGGCCTCTTTCTTCTCCTTTCCCTTAGTCCTCACCTTTGTAGCAGCAGCTGCGGCTTCTTTCTTCAGGAATGTCTCTCCGCTTCGTGGATCTTTCTTGTACTTTGTTGGAAAGATCCACATCTCTCCTTTTTCAAGCTGCAGAATCAACTGTCTCTTAATGACCTTGCTGATGAGACAGGGAAACATCAGCCATCTCTGATCTCCTCTGATCACTTTGCTCAGATCGAGCATCTGCTGAAAGATCATCCGTCCTATGTCTACTTTGACTCCGTGTGCCAGTTTGTAGACCAGTCTAGCTCGCTCTTCGGAGATATGATGCTTATTTGTTGACAGCACCCAGTTGTACGACGCAATAACCATCAGAGCGGCTATCCTGGGTGGAAAATCCCTTGAAGTAAGCTCGGACCAAACAGACTGATGTCCTTGAGACAGATACTTCGACACCTCGGAGATTGGCACAAGATCTGCCTCTGCTTCTTCCTTCCTCTCTGCCTCAGACAGCGGCTCACGACGAAGAGTCTCGTTGATGATTCCTGGCGAGATCCGGACCTTTGCTCCCCTGATTCTTACCACAAACACCTGTGATGGGTCACTTGGTGTCTCAGGTGGTAGTCCGGCGTAGAACTCTCGCACCACCTTACTTATGTAAGGTTCGAGCTCCATTACTGACCATCGCATCCCACTTTGAAGAAGTACCTCATGATACTTCCACTCATCAGCCTCATCCACATCAACAATCCTTTCGCACCAGATGTGCCGATCTTTAAAGAGTTGGATTCGTTCGTCAGTCACCGCCCTCTTCTTCTTCCGAAGATTTGTCTTCTTTTTCTTCCTTTTCTCTGATTTGGAAGACTCAGCTTTCTTGTTCGAGGATTGTGATGGTTCCGCTGGTGCACTCGGAGGATTAGTCTCTGAATCGTCGGAATCTTGTCGAGGTCGCTTAGCTGGAGGGACCAGAGCTACTTGCCGACTTCGTTTTCTTGTCTGTTTTTTTCGATTTGGTCTTGAACAGACATCTCCTCCGGAATTCGATCACACGATGGATCGACTGACTGAGTTTCTGCCTCCTGAGTTGCTTCAGGTACTTTCTCCTGAGCCTCGACTGGATTAGGTGAATCAGTCAGATTCTGAGCTTCCTTCAATGTTTCAGGTTCTGATTCTCGGCTGGGCTTGACGGATGATTCACCTCCTTCCTCAGCTGTAGCAAAGGAATCACCATCGCTACACGGATCTTTGGGCTGAGTTTCTTGTTCTCCAACAAGTGGAACTGTTGGAGTTCCTTCATCGGTGCTTCCATCTTCAATGATGTGAGGCTGCGAGGCATCGGTGGCTGCATGCGACATCTTGGACTTTGATTTCTTTCCAATAACTCCTCTGCGTGTTCCTGTCACCATTTTAAGGGCAGATCTAGAAGGGCGATGCTTCGAATTGAGTCGCACAGATTCTTTGCACCTAGGGTTTTGGGACAATTCAGTGTTGCGTCTCTTCATCTTCCTCTCCCGCAAATATAGCAACTTCAATTTCCCTCTCCTCTGTTTTGATTTTCCTTTTCCTTCATGGGCTGCTGTTGGGCCTGTTTACATGAGCATCATTTGTCCACGGCCCACTTCCTGTTCAAACCATGACAAGCCATTTTCTAGCACAAGAACATTCATTAGTACATCACAAGGAACACGACAGTCATTGACACATTTAAACCGAAGAATTTTGTGGTGGCTAACATGAGTAGTAACCGTTCACCTCATCACACCTCAACTAGCTTTTGAAAACAACTTTTGAGATTAGCTTATTTACCCAGATTCACAGATGATACATAAGCTGATTCAGCACATGACTCGAATGATCACTCCGCTTCTTCTTGATTCTTTGTGCCTCGCTAGGTTTGATACTGAGACTAGCTTTCACACTATCTTGTCTTTATCACGCTCTTCAACAGTTTTCAACCTTTATTCAGCAAGAGAGAACCTTAGGTACTTGTCGCAGTGTATTTTTTATTGGATACACTGTGACTTGGCAGCTTCCTTTCTTTTTCTGCCTTGGGTTTTTCTTTGAGCTTTGGACAGGTTTTCTTTTTGATGTAGGACCTGTCTCTGAAGTACAGATTACCCTGTATCTCAGTCTCATCATTACGGTTTCTCAAAGACCGATTTACATTGCCTTCAGGCTGTTTGGTTCTCTCTGTGAAACATGTACTGACGTCAAGACATGACGACAAGATAGGTAGCTTTTTTTCTCCGACCTTTAACCCTCAAGGCTGAATCGAAACGTTATGTTCATCCTGAGCCTGTACCTGTATCAGTTCTGCACATCTCAAAGCACTTGTTAAATTCCACAAACACCAATTGCATTTCTTAAAGTGACAAAACGATTAAAGTCCAGTGGTTTTGTGAATAAATCAGCCAGTTGAGATTCAGTGACAACATGCTCGATCACTACCTGTTTTCCTTCCACTAACTCACGGATAAAGTGGTGTCTTATGTCGATGTGTTTGGTCCTTGAGTGTTGTACTAGGTTCTTGGAGATGCTTATAGCACTCTTGTTGTCACAGTACACAAGAAGTGGACCTGAGTCCATTCCATAGTCAGCGGACATCTGCTTCATCCACAGTAGTTGGCTACAACAGCTCCCCATGGCAATGTATTCTGCTTCAGCAGTGGAGAGGGACACTGAGTTTTGCTTTTTGCTGAGCCACAAGATGAGGTTGTTTCCGAGAAAGAAACACCCACCACTGGTGCTTTTCCTGTCATCAGCACTTCCTGCCCAATCTGCATCACAGTATCCCACTAGGTTCTGATTCGATCCTTTCGAGTACAAGATGCCTAACTCAACTGTGCCCTTGACGTACTTGATGACCCTCTTTACCGCCTTAAGATGTGATTGCTTAGGTTTAGCTTGGTACCTAGCACAGATGCCAACACTTAGGCACAGATCCGGTCTGCTAGCTGTGAGATAGAGAAGACTCCCAATCATTCCTCTATACAAGGTTGGATCAACACTTGTTCCCTCATCATCTCGCGTGAGACTGGTGGTTGTGCTCATTGGGGTCTTTGCCTCTTTGGCTGAATCAAGCTTAAACCTCTTCAAGAGATTTCTGGCATAGGTGCTTTGTGATATAAAAACACCTTCCTCAGATTGAGTGATCTGAAGTCCCAAAAAGTACTTGAGCTCTCCCACCATACTCATCTCAAACTCACTCGTCATGCTTGCAACAAAGGCATCAACTAGCTCTTGAGAGGTTTCTCCGAAAATTATGTCATCCACATAGATCTGAACAACCATAATCTTATCCTTCTTCTCTCGTATGAACAAGGTTTTGTCCACACTGCCTCTCATGTAACCCTCGTGAACTAGGAAGCTCGTCAGTCGTTCGTACCAGGCTCTGGGTGCCTGCTTCAGTCCATACAATGCTTTCTTGAGCTTGTACACAAGAGTTGGATTGCCTGCGTCTTCGAACCCTTTCGGCTGCTCCACATATACCTCCTCCTGAATCAGACCATTCAGAAAAGCACTCTTGACATCCATCTGATATACCCTGAAGTTAAGTATGCATGCCATTCCCAGAAAGAGTCTGATTGACTCAAGGCGTGCCACAGGTGCAAATGTCTCTTCAAAATCCACCCCTTCTACTTGAGAGTACCCCTGAGCCACTAGACGAGCTTTGTTTCGAACCAATGCTCCATTCTCATCAATTTTATTCTTGAAGATCCACTTGGTTCCCACAATGTTGCAATCCATCGGTCGTGGCACTAGTTTCCACACGTCATTTCGAACAAACTGCTCGAGTTCTTGTTCCATGGCAACAATCCAGAACTCATCCTGCAACGCTTGTCTGTGATGTTTCGGTTCAATCACTGACACAAAGCAGGAATATAGCACCATCTCAGAGAACTTCCCAACCATTTTCTTGAAATCCAGTTGAATGCCACAAGTCTTCCTCCCTTCATTCACCTCACCGATGATGTCTGAGGCTGAATGATTCCGATGAACTTGCTTTGTGTTCTCCTGAGTCACGATCTGAGGCTCTTCGGTTGACACAGATGGCTGTTGCATCGCCTCTGCTGTCTGTGTTACCCGATCACCTTCGTCACCTTCAGAATCACTCCCGATCAGAGGCTTCTCCCATTCCATCTGAGCGTAGTCATCGAACACCACATTTACTGACTCAACCAGAACCTTTGTTCTCATGTTGAACACACGAAAGGCTGAGCTATGACCTGAGTAGCCCAGAAAAATTCTTTCATCACTCCTTGAATCAAACTTCCCAAGATGATCCTTGTCATTCAAGATGTAGCACCTGCATCCAAAGACATGAAAGTAACTTACGTTAGGCGTCTTTTCTTTCCACAGTTCATAAGGAGTTTTCGATGTTCCCTTTCGCATGTACACCCGATTGATTATGTACTGACTGCTTTTGCCCAAAAACGTTTTGGAACTTGATTCCCATAAATCATCGCACGAGCCATCTCCTGAAGTGTTCGATTCTTCCGTTCCACTACACCGTTTTGTTGTGGAGTTCTGGGTGCAGCAAACTGATGTGCTATTCCATAACTTTCACAAAACAACTTCATGAACTCGTTCTGAAACTCTCCCCCATGATCACTCCTGACTCGTTTGATTGAACTTCGTTCATTCATGAGTTGTAAAGCCCAGATTCTGAAGTTATCCACCGTGTCCGACTTTTCTCGGAGAAACCTAACCCATGTGAATCTGGTGAAGTCGTCAACCAGCACAAACACATACTTTTTACCTCCCAAACTCTCTGTCTGAACTGGCCCCATCAGATCCATATGAACTAGATCAAGTGGTGCTTTGGATTGTACGTCAGGTACTCGTTTGTGTTGGACTTTCACCTGTTTGTCTTGGTTACATGCTCCACACACAAACTTATCTCTTTCCTTGATCTTTGGAACTCCTCTAATGCTCTCCTTTGAGATGAGATCATTGAGATTCCTGATGTTCATGTGTCCGAGTCGCTGGTGCCACAGCTGCAGATTATCACAGGCAGTAAAACAGCTCATAACCGATCCTGACTTGTTCCACATGTAGCAATTGTTGCCTGATCTTTCTCCAGCTAGGATAATTTGTCCATCATCATTCACTACTCTGCATCCTTTGTTGCTGAATATCACAATTAGCCCTTCATCACACAGTTGACTTATGCTAATAAGATTCGCCTTACGTCCCTGTACTAAGTATACATTGACTATATCAGGCTGATTTTCGTCTTTTGTAATGCCTTTTCCTTGTATGGCACCGACACTTCCATCACCAAACGTGACTCTTCATCCCTTAATCTTCTTAACATTTCGGAGGTAGCTTCGGTTTCCAGTCATGTGCCGTGAGCAGCCACTATCGAAGTACCAAGGCTCTGACTCGTCTTCGTCGCTCTCAACTTGGGCCATGTTGCACTTGAATCCATGCCACAGCATTGACATTGGATCATCCCTGAAAGATCTCTTAACTGTGAATTCTCTTGGCTTGAAAGAATTCTTCTTCTGTTGTCCCTTAGGTTCGAATCGCAAATCCTCTTTCCTGAGCCAGACTTGATTCGTGGAACCATTCCAACTGAACATCCGTTGCTTCATTAGTTTCTGAACTCTGTTCCATCTGCTGTAGCAGTATGCCTTGATATGTCCGATCTTGCCACAGTAATAGCACTCTCGTCTTTTTCACAGTTTGGTGACAGGTCTTTGATCTTCAGGCCGGTTGTATCCTGATGAAACAAACTTGATTTCATCTGAGCTCTTCTGTTCCCTTCCACTGTACCCCAATCCATGCTTCGTATTGGCTTGACATCCGTAGCTCAGGATCTTGTCCAGTTGCTTGGTTCCTGCGAACATCTGAATCTGCTTCTTTAGCTGATCTAGTTCAGACTCCAGCTTCTCCGATATCTGCTTTTCAACCTTTAAATGCTGCCTCAGACCTTCAGCTTTGTTGGCTAACTCCAGCTTCTCCTTGATCAGATTGACACTTCCTTGGCCAAGTGCATTTGCTGCTTCGAGATCTTTGCTAAGCTTGTCTACTAGTACAGACAGTCTCTAGTTTTCTTTCTTCAATTCACTGTTTTCTTGGTTGAGACTAACCAGGACATGACGTACTTCCTTGTAGCTGCTCATGAGATCATCCTCCTTTTCTTCTTCAGGCTCTGACTCTGACTCATGTCCCTCCTCAATTTCAGCGATCCCAATAAACGTCACGAAATTGTTTGTCTCTTCGACTGAGTCATCCTCTGAATCATCATCCGATTCTTCCTCAGCCAACATGGACTTGTCCTTCCTGCGATTTTGATCATTAACATATTCCAGCTGAGTGTGTCCAAATCCTTTGCAGCCATAGCACTGAATCTCCCGTCGCTTGATAGTCGGGCAGTCATTCTTGAAATGTCCTTATCCCTTGCACTCATGACACTGCACCTCACTATTTCTGTTAGACTTGTCCCCTTCAGTTGTCTTCTTGAAGGAGACAACCTTCTTCTGAGGTTTCCCAGTTTTCCGCAAAGCACGATCAAACCTCCGAACCAGAAGACTTATGGGATCGTCTTCCTCATCTTCAGTGATACGATTTTCACACTTTAGAGCTAGACTTTTAGGCTTCTTCAGACGGTCTAGCTCCATCTCATGAGCTTTCAGCATGCCTACAAGTTCACTGAATGGCATATTCTCTGTGTTACTGGACACACTGAGTGCTGATTTGTACCCCATAAACCTCGATGGCAGACACCTCAAGAATTTCTTCACCAGCTTCTTATCCTTGTATTTTTTGCCTAACACCGCTGCTTCTTGTGCCAGAGCACTCAGTTTCGAACTGAATTCAGAGATGGTTTCATCCTCCTCCATCTTTAGATTCTCAAAGCGAGAAGCAAGCATGTCCTTTCTGGAGTTTTGAACCTTTGTTGTTCCTTCGTACTGCATCTGAAGTATGTCCTTCGTTGGCAGTCTCAACACCTTGAATCAGCTCAAATGTCTTTCTTGATATGTTGGTGTGAATAGTAGTCAGCGCCCTTGAATTGTACTTCGCTCTTTTTGACTCCTCTTCAGTCCAACTTTCTTCTGGTTTTGGATGAAAGACTCCGTTGGCATCAGCTACCAGTGGTTCTTCCCATTTATCTGTTACTGCCTTCCATGCCAGTGGATCGATCCCTTTGATCATGGATCTGATCCTAGCTTTCCAAAACCCGTAGTTCCCATCATCCAGGATGATCCTGGAGTTGTTCACCATTTCCTTATAGCTCTCCATTTTCTCCGCAGGATCTCACCTGTTTGTAATACACACAGATGACCTCTCTGATACCAAATGAAAATGTAAGAGTAGTAATACGGGAACTAACACAGAACACAACACAGGGATTTTCTCTTCAAAGATATTTCACTAGTAAATCTGTTTGTAACTTACAAATATACAGAACCCGATTTAGAGCAACCTCAAGACACACCTTGATTTGCTACACTAGTCTCACTTGTTCTTGAATCGATACGTGATTCAAGAACCTCTCACCCAAATCCCTTAGCACACTAGCTCACAAAAATTCTCACAGATTTTCGCTCACCCTTTGCTAAGTATTCTCTCAGTTGTGTTAAAAACCCTACACGGTTTTTCACACGCCTATTTATACATAATAGGACTTGCGGCTACTCCTCGCCTAGATCCTCCTTGTGATTTCTCCAAATCTTCATGAGAATCTTCACCTTCCTTATCTTCTCCTAAGATAGAGGAAACTTGATATTTTCTTCAAATATCCTCCAAGATACTCCAAGCTTCCTATCCACGTCAGCTTCTCGTCTCTTGAAGTGTCCAGCAAGTCCTGCAGCTCCAGCTCACCTCCACGTGTGTAGATTGCTCCGCAAGTCTTCCCGTGTCAGTTCCAGAGCTAGTCGGACTGCTACACGTGCTGCTCCAGCCTTGTTTGCATCTTCAGCATGTGGAAGCTAGACACTAGACTATATGAACTGTTTCTTAATTCAAGCAAATAAGTGGGGTTGGATTCAAACAGCTGATTAGCTAACAACTTAAACAAAATTTATACTAAGAAAATGATCAAAACAAGTAGCAAATGACAAATGATATGAATATGAAATGATGGAAGCATGAGATTCTAGACATGATAGCTGGTTAGGGTACTTTGGTGCCAAACAAGAAATGCTAATGACAATAATAAAACATGATTCAAATGCTTTGGAACTCTAATCAAGCCTTAATCTTTCCCAAGCATCAAGACACAAATCAAGTTATTTCACATACCCAATCATCATTGGAGATCAAAAAACAAGACAGCATTAAGAATCAATTCTAAGAGATCATTTATGCAAATAACAAAACATCATCATGTGGTTAATACATAAACCTCTAATATAGCTCTTTTAGGAATCTCATCAAACACTTTTGGTGCATGAAATTCCTAGATTCTAGATCACACCTGATGTGCAAGGATCTAGCTTAGAGAACAGCTATTTAGAGAGATGAAAGCATGGATCTAGCCCTAAGCACTCCTAATCTAACATTTTAGCACCCTAACCTACACATCTAGAACCTCATTAGGTGACTACTCACTAATCATACTTAACACAATCAATCCTTTGCAAGATGTGTTGTTAAGCATGATTAATGATGGGCAAAGAAGATAGAGATGATAGATAAGAAAGATTGCAGCTCTACACACACAAAGATCTCTGATTTCTCTAGATTAAAACTCTCAAAAAGGGATATTTCTCTTCAAGTGAGTATTTTCACAAAAGAGGCAAAGAAAAACTAAGGGAATAAAGCTTCTCCATTGGAAAAAACCCTAAAAATAACATATATAGTGTCTTTTGCGGACTGGGTCAGCCCAGGACAAACTGGGTACTGACCCGGCGTCAAATGGGTCATGTCTCAAGTGTGCGACATGGTCAGGTGCTTCCCATCCCACAAGCCCAAGTCGCACAGCCATAGAAACAGCCTTGTGCGCCATAAATCCCTCAGCCTCAGCTGCATGCCTATTTAGGTGTAAACCGCGAGTGTTTGTGTTGTTCAGGCTTTCTTCTCTTCAACTCGCACAACTGATATATCATGGTTTTTATGGTTTTAAACCATGGTATAGGGTCTTATTTATAGAGTCTTTCTAGTGTTTTTCGAGTCTTTTGGAGTCTTTACAAGTATTAGGTACGTTTGGAGCTTAACTGGAGATTTTGGAGCACTTTGGAGCTTAATCAGGATCAAATTCGTCAAGGATGGATTTTGTGCTTTGGTGTCGCTCGACACCATGGAGAGTGACGCTCGACACTTGTCAAAGAAATAAGGAAAACGTGATTTTGTTTCCTGTTTGAAGAAAGAGTTAGGCCCAAAAGTCTCCAATAATTACAAGAAAGCCCAAAACGTGTTTTTAAGTTATAAATAGGGTTTTTAGCCACCTTATATCGATACCTTAGATTTTCTTAGAGAGAACTTTTGTTTTTGAGAGTTTTTGGGGAGACAAGTCTGAAACTCTATTCCGGAGAGAGAAGATTTCGAACCCCTGTTTATTTATCTACTTACTGTTTTCTGCAATCTATTCATTCATGTTTATTGCTTTAATCTCCATGTCTGAGTAGTTTGCTTGTTAGATTTAGGGTTCTCATAAAGGATTTCTTTGGATGTAGATTGATTTGTTAGTTAGGGTTCATAATCTATTTAGTTCTTCACCATAGGTTGTTCTTAAAGCTAATTCTGAACTGGCCACCTTGAACTTAGATCTTAGGTTAATTGATTGACACGGAAGTGTAATTGAATAACTGGAAAGAACCTAGGGTGAGCAAAGTAGCTATTCGCAAAGGAATTTGGTTTAGATACTTTGTGAACATATCGAACTTGAGCATTAAAGCTGGTTTAAATCTTTAGGGTTTGCAAAGGAATTTGGAATTCTAGAATTTAGACTTAGATAATTCTCGCAACGGAAGTTGGTTAATTATAATTTCGTGATTTGAGTTCAAGAACCGTACTTAAATCTGAACCCTGATTAATTGATTTATCTGCATTCTCTGATTTCCTGAGAAATACCCTGAGCCTATCTCTTTCTCATTGATTTTACAACCGTTTGATTTTATAGCTGCTGTTATTCTCATCGTTTTCACTTAGCGTAGTTCAAGCCTAGATAGTTTATTGTGCGAATCTTTCGTCTCTGTGGTTCGACCCCTATTGTACTACAATTGCATATCTGTGCTCTTGCAGAGTAGCTCTAGGGATTAAACTTTGAGCAGATCAACAACCAAGACGCATTCTCGAGAGAATATGTGTGCGAATTGGTCATCTTTAGTCCCAAGTCGCAGGCCCAAGTCGGTGTAAACCGCGAGTCTTTCTGCGGTTCAGTTCTTTGCTCGGCCAACTCGCACAATCCAAGTCTCCTCGGATCACTTGGCATTCTGGAGAGCGTAACTTCCAGGATATGGATCTAAATGGCATGATTCCAACTTCAATGGGAAGAGCACTCAAATATCTCAAACTTTTGTGAAGAAACCTTCGCCGCTTGGGGATTGGAAGGTTCTCCGGATGGCTCATCTCTGAAGTGCATTGAAACGATCAAAAAGAATCTGTTGGACCAGTGTTCACTCCGGAGACAGTATCTTTCCGAAAATAGCTCCAAACTGGATGATCTCAGATGTTATGGAAATAGAACTCAAAGAAATTGAATTTTGGTGTAGGCCTCGGCAACTGAATCAGACTGGAAAGGCATCGTCCCATGCAATCTTTGTGACTCATCAGATCAGTCTTGAAGCTGTAGCGAGATAGGTGTGTCCTCCTATGAGCTTAACTCTCATCTCACGGCTCCAAATCCAATGATTTCACCTGTTATAGATCCGTGACCTGATCATCTCCCACTTTTCTGAAGACCTTGTAAGCTGAATCGGTCTTTAAAACTCCCTGGACAGGCAATCTTTCAGACGTATCGGACTGCTCTGGAATGGCTGCAAGACAGGTCTGTCTTCCGGTAGTCGTATCTTTCAGCTCGATGCTTCAAATTCATCGATTCTAACTGTTCTGAAATCTAGACTCAATTATCTTGATCGTTTCTGAAGACCCCGGAGGCTGAATCGTCCGGAAAGATCTTTTGGTAACGTGATGTCGAAGATGTATTTGCACCCGAGATTTTTGGCTGAGAACCTTTTATAGCCAGTACGTGTTTTGGCCGAGAGATCTACCCGCGTTACATGAAAATCGCCGAAAAAAGCTTCCCGCGGTACAGGCTATCGCCGAGAACCTCAAAAAGGCTGTTTTCACCATTTTTAAAGCTCCATTCACCATTTTTTCTCCTGGCTTCATCTTTTCGGGTCCAAACTGGTTCCAAATCACCTGTAAACACTCCAAAACATGCAAGACTCACTTGGACCTAATGCAAACCTCTAAGTCCTAAAACAACACCTAAATACCTAAAATGCATGAAATACGACATGATTTAGAATGAAATGTACAACCTAAATGATGCAATTATGAACATATCAACTCCCCCACACTTGTCCTTTGGTTGTCCTCAAGCAAAAAGAACAAATGAGAGAAAGAGGTTGAATGCATTGGGAGTTCATATTTCCTTTGAAAAAGAGAAGCGACCACTAAGAGAATTCAAGTTCATGCTCAATATGCAATGCAAGACTATACTCTGATGTATCAACCCAACAGTAATTTCCACAAGTTCTCCTATTCCTCAACTCTTTGACATTAATTAACCTTTCTACCAAGTGGATCAAATGATGCAATGTTTAAACAAGCAAAGTTTCGCTAGGGAGAGGTTATGAGATTAAAATGATCTCATCAATGCCTGAGTGGGTTCATGCAGCAAGGGATCTCTCTATGAAATGATCAAACTTTGGCAGAATGCTAAAGGTAAAAAGCAACCTATGCATACAAGGGCAAGGACTCATCCCACCCCACACTTTACTCAAAGCTTTCTCACTTGCTCACTCTCTCAAGAATCTCACTTTTCACACTCATTTTCCTCTCACTAGTGGACTTACTTTTCATTTTCACACTCAAGTCTTGGAGTTCAAACTTTACACAGCTCTTTTTCTTTTGCAACTTGTAGCCTCTTTTTCTTTCTTTTTTAAAACATTTGAGCTCTTTGGCTTCTTTTCTTTTCCTTTTACTTAGAGGCTAGACTCTTTCTTTTCAAAGCACTAGAGCTCACTTTCTTTAACTCAAAACTCCAAGACTGATTTCTTTTCTTATCTATCCCCTAGTTTTCTCTCCACCCTCCTTTTTCCACTCATCTCTCCTTTTTCCACTCACCAACAAGTACTTCCCCGCACTTAGTTCTCTCCAAATCTCTAAGCTCTTTGATGATGAAACTTAACACTCAATGAGACTTGCCCTTGACGCTCTAAACCTAATACTTTCTGCTAAGTTTGATCCAAGGTGGCCTTTCAATCACACACAAACATTTGGCTTGAAAGAAGGATGGGTTCAGGGTGAGGAAAACTGATCCAGATGCGGATTCAGCTATTTGAGCTAAGGAAGAGGGTGGTAAAACAGGATTCTAGCTCAAATATGTATATCGGTATCCACAAGCTTATTCAAACAATGCTTGGGATCTTTCTTCTTTTCCAAAGCTGAAAGAGATTGGGATCCACCTAGAATTCCAGCAGTGCCCACCTACTTCATCTCAAGTAACTTAGGCGGTTCTATCTCTTGAACAACTGATCCACAAAATTCAGCCAAATAAGGTGTAAAAGGGCAAGACATCCTTAACCACCTTTGAAAGCACCACTCTTTGAGTATCAAAGTCAATCATTGCACCAGTGGTGTTGAGAAATGAAGTTCCAAGCAAAAGGGGGAGCTCCTTGGTGTTCTTCATCTTCATGATTACAAAATCAGTGGGGATGATACATTTACCAACCTGTAGTGGATAGTCTTCTAAGAGCCCATATGGTTTCTTGGAGTAGGAATCTCCAAAGGTGATAGAAGAAGGGTAGGACTTTAGAGACTTGACCCTTAACTTCTCCATCATGTCCTTAGACATTATACTCACAATTGAGCCTGAATCACACAAAGCATTCTCAACTTTAAATTTTCGAAGAGTGCAAGAGATGGTAAACTTCCCTGGATTACCCAGCTTGGGAAGTGAGGTGGGCTTCATTATTGATGAATCCAGGCTGGAGGTTCCATCTTGGGGAGTTTCTTGCTCTGTTCTCACCCCCAGAAAACTTCTTGTTCCTAGCAAAAGAAACTGCCTCTCCACCTTCTATCTCAATGTCCTCATTGAGATCAGAAAACATGTTCACAAAGTCCTCTATAATGGCGTATTCTTCCTCATTGGTGGATGCTAATTCATCAGAGACTTAACCATAAAGGAGGTATTCAATCTCTGTAACAGCAGCTGAGTGATCATCACCACAGTAGATGGCATTGCAATAGTCTTTGGGGTTTTGAATAGCTTTGCCAGGAAGAGAGCCTAGAGTTTCAGAAGTAGAGATGCCCTTGTTTTTCTGCAGAGTCCTCAGTTCAGAGCCAAGTATCTCCATCTTAGAACTCAGGTCATGACACTTGGATTCCATCTTTTGTTGTCCTTGTAAGAGCTGTTGGAGAACAATATTGAGATCAGGACCTTGTTGAACTATTGGTAGACCAAATCCCGGAGGTGGTGGCCTTTGTTGCTGGAAGCTGAGTTGGTTATTGAAGTTATTCCCTTGTTTATGACCTGTTGGCTGCTGAAAAGCTTGTTGACCTTGGAAGTTACCTTGGAACTGATTCCTTTGAACAAAGCCTTGTTGGGGAGGGTATACTTGACCTTGGAAGTTACCTTAGAACTGATTCCTTTGAACAAAGCCTTGTTGGGGAGGGTATACTTGATTAGCTACATTGGTGTTCTATGAGACAAGTTCTGGTTCTTATTGAAGTTGTTGTAACCTTGAAACTTGTTCTGATTCCTATGTAGTTCAGCTCCTCTAGTGTTAAACCCTCTTCATTGATGTTCTCAAATTCACCAACATAATGGATTGGTTTTTGAGAAACCATCTTCAGCTTGTCAATTTCACTTCTCAGCTCTTTAACCTCTCTAGTAAGCCTTTGATCTGAGCTTGAACCCTCTAATCTGTTTGTCCTGTCATAATCGTCACCATATGTGTCATTAGACATGGACAAATTCTCCACAAGTTCCATAGCAGATGTAATCTCTTTTGCCAAGAAATTACCATTGGAGGATGTGTCTAATTGATTCATTTTCTGTGGTAAAGCTCTTCTATACAGTGTAGAAAGTAGAGAAGCATCAGAAAAACCATGGTGTGGACACTGATTGGTGTAGCTTCTAAACCTCTCCCAAGTTTCACCAAACCTTTCATTGTTATGTTGTTTGAAGCTTGAAATTTGGTTTCTCAGCTTAGCTGTCCTAGAAGTAGAGAAGAACTTGGATAAAAAGGCAAGCTTGCACTGCTCCCAAGTCTGTATGGAACCTCTAGGCAGGTTCTTCTCCCATTGGTGTGCCTTGTCTCCTAGACTGAATGGGAAAAGCATAAGCTTGAAGCTATCTTCAGAGACACCATTGATTTTGGTGAGGTCACAAACTCTGTCAAACTGGTCTAGGTGCTCCAAAGGATCCTCCATTGGTAACCATGAAATTTGGAGTTTTGAACCATGTTGAGCAAGGAAGCCTTCACCTCAAAATTGTTATTCTGAACTGGTGGTGCTTGGATTCCTGCTCTATGCTGGTGTGCATTAGCTCTATCATTTTCCCCAACAAACACTGGTGGAGGATCTTGTCTCCTTTGAGCTTGATGTTGAGGAATGAATTGAGCATGTTGCTCATTCCTATGAGCCTGATGCTGATTCTGCTGAGCCTGTCTTTCATTCTTTTGTGCCATGTTTATATTGACAAAGGCTTGCTGCTCATTCCTGTTAGCTTGAGCCTGATTCCTTTGAGCTCCATTAACATGATGAGCCTGTTGCTCCTGTTGAACCTGGTTCTCAATGTCAACCACGTGGTGCCCTCTCTGTTGCTCCATATCAGCTCTTCTATCAGTTTCCCTTGCACGTCTATCTCTTCTTCTTCTTGGCACTAAGAGATTGATGTTGTCGTTCAAAGGAAATGGTGAACCACAACTTCTAGACCTTGATCTGGTGTTCATACACCTGATAACAAAGACAGAACTTGCAAAGTGATCAGTAAAACAAAAGGAAAAGACTTGATCTCAAGAACAGATCAAAGCCTAATGCTAAACAATCCACAAATTGGCAACGGTGCCAATTGATACACAAGAGTTTTTAGGCTCTGAAGGGCTATCAATCCCTTTAATCAATGTAGTATAAAGGGTGTCAAACCAAACATGTGGAAGCTAGACACTAGACTATATGAACTGTTTCTTAATTCAAACAAATAAGTGGGGTTGGATTCAAACAGGTGATTAGCTAACAATTTAAACAAAATTTAAACTAAGCAAATGAGCAAAACAAGTAGCAAATGACAAATGATATGAATATGAAATGATGGAAGCATGAGATTAGACATGATAGCTGGTTAGGGTGCTTTGGTGCCAAACAAGAAATGCTAATAACAATAATGAAACATGATTCAAATGATTTAGAACTCTAATCAAGCCTTAATCTTTCCCAAGTATCAAGAAACTAATCAAATTATTTTACATACCCAATCATCATTGGAGATCAAACAACAAAACAACATTAAGAATCAGTTCTAAGAGATCATTTATGCAAATAACAAAACATCATCATGTGGTTAATGCATAAACCTCTAATATAGCTCTTTCAGGAATTTCATCAAACACTTTTGGTGCATAAAATTCCCAGATTCTAGATCACAAGTGATGTGCAAGGATCTAGCTTAGAGAACAGCTATTTAGAGAGATGAAAGCATGGATATAACCCTAAGCACTCCTAATCTAACACTTTAGCACCCTAACCTACACATCTAGAACCTCATTATGTGACTACTCACTAATCATATTTAACACAATCAATCCTTTGTAAGATGTGTTGTTAAGCATGATTAATGACGGGAAAAGAAGATAGAGATGATAGATAAGAAAGATTGCAGCTTTACACACATAAAGATCTCTGATTTCTCTTGATTAAAACTCTCAAAAATGGATATTTCTCTTCAAGGGAGTCTTTTCACAAAAGAGGCAAAGAAAAACTAAAGGAATAAAGCTTCTCAATTGGAAAAAACCCTAAAAAACATATATAGTGCCTCTTGCGGACCGGGTCAGCCCATGACAAACTGGGTACTGACCCGGCTTCAAATGGGTCATGTCTCAAGTATGTGACACGGTCAGGTACTTCCCATCCCGCAAGCCCAATTCTCACAGCCATAGAAACAGTCTTGTGCGCCATAAATCCCTCAGCCTCAGCCACATGCCTATCTAGATGTAAACCGCGAGTGTTTGTGCTGTTCAGGCTTCCTTCTCTTCAACTCGCACAACCAAGACGCATTCTCGAGAGAATATGTGTGCGAGTTGGTCATCTTTAGTCCCAAGTCGCAGGCCCAAGTCGGTGTAAACCGCAAGTGTTTCTGCGGTTCAGTTCTTTGCTCGGTCAACTCGCACAATCCAAGTCTCCTCGGACCACTTGGCATTCGGGGGAGCGTAACTTCCAGGATTCCAAATGGCATGATTCCAACTTCAGTGGTAAGAGAACTCAAATATCTCAAACGTTTGTGAAGAAACCTTCGGATCTTGGGGATTGGAAGGTTCTCCGGACGGCTCAGCTCTGAAGTGCATTGAAATGATCAAAAAGAATCTCTTGGACCAGTATTCACTCCGGAGACATTATCTTTCAGAAAATAGCTCTAAACTGGATGATCTCAGATGTTATGGAAATATAACTCAAATAAATTGAATCTTGATGAAGGTCCCGGCAATTGAATCAGACTGGAAAGGCATCGTCCCACGCAATCTTTGTGACTCATCAGATCGGTCTTGAAACTGTAGCAAGACAGGTGTGTCTTCCGGTGATCTTAACTCTGAGCTCACGATTTCAAATCCAATGATTACACCTTTTCTGGATCTGTGACCTGATCATCTCCAACTTTGCTGAACACCCTGTAAGCTGAATCGGTCTTTAAAACTCCCCGGACAGGTAAGCTTTCAGATGTATCGGACTGCTCCGGAATGACTGCGAGACAGGTCTGACTTCAGGTGGCCGTATCTTTCGGCTAGATGCTCCAAATTCATCGATTCCAACTGTTCTGAAATCTAGACTCAATTATCTTGATTTTTGCTGAATACCCTAGAGGCTGAATCGGCTGGAAAAACCTTCTGTTAACGTGATTTCAGAGATGTGTCTGGTCCCGAGATTTTAGGCCGAGAACCTTGAACAGCCAGTACGTGTTGGCCGAGAGATCTACCCGCGGTACATGAAAATTGCCGAGAAAAGCTTTCCGTGGTACAGGCTATCGCCGAGAACCTCCAAATGCTGTTTTCACCATTTTTAAAGCTCCATTCACCATTTCTTCTCATGGCTTCATCTTTTCAGGTCCAAACTGGTTCCAAATCACCTGTATACACTCCAAAACATGTAAGACTCACTTGGACCTAATGCAAACCTAAAAACCTAAAATGCATGAAATAAAACATAATTTAGAATGAAATGTACAACCTAAATGATGCAAATTATGAACATATCATAATAGACTAGCCAATGAGAAGCCTTTCTTTTTCTCCCAAGACAAGCTATAATTACTAAGTTTTTGGTTAATTTTGCATTACTAGTAGTTTGGTATCATAGTTTTTGAATTATTTTTTATATTTTAGTATAATGTTTAAGGTTTAGAGTTCCTAATTTAGGATTTGGGAAAATATTATAACTTTGAAATTGGTGTTTTAGGATTTAAAAGTAATTTTGATTTATATTTAAAATTGATTAGATTTAGGTTTACGATTTAATTTCAATGATTAAAAGATTAAGTTTAGAGTTTATGATTTATGGTTTGGAGTTTAAGTTTAAAGTGTAGAATATAGAGTTTGGGATATGTTAAAAGTTTATATTAAAGGTTTGAGAATAATTAGATTTATAAAACTTGATTTTTTTTTAAGTGTTGAATCTCAGTTATAGATAAAATATAGCCACAAATTAGTCATATATATTTTTTTCTGGCTAAATATTGTCACATTCTAGCCATAAATCTTGTTTGTAGATAGAAAGCCATATATATATATATATATATATATATATATCATGGCAAAATCGTGGCAAATATAGCCATGGATTATCAGTGATAAATTCGTGGCTAGTTTTGCCACGAAAAAGACACATAAAAGCCATGTTTTCTCTGTTTTGTATTTTGTGGCTTCTTAGTGATTTTTTCGTGGTTAATTTGCAAAAATCCACGAAATAACTGTGACTTTTTTGTGACTATACAAAAAATTTCTACTAATGGTTTCGGCAGAAAAAAAGATTTTTTTTTCCTGTTTTCAATTACGTGTTATTTTTTAATTGGTTATTTTTTGATGATGTGTTAAAATAACTTAAAACAAACCATTTGAAATTATTATGGTTTAATGCTCTATTCCGTGGTCAATCAAACCGTTTCTATAATTTTATAAAACCGAGATTTAGTAAAATTCTAATGAAAAAGTAAAAATAAATAAATGGAATGGCTAATAGAATAAAGATATTTGTGATGTTTAAATTAGTGTTTTTGATTTCAAATATTTTAAAATAAATATGCATACGACTTCTCTTTAACTCTCTCACATCCTTCTAAATTGTTTAACCTTCTTTTTCGAATAAGTTCGTACAATACTTCAAATCACTATATTTTTGTTCTATGATTATTGTGAATATATATATATAGTTTGTATCCTTATTCAAAACCCATATCAGCCAACTGGACAAAAAAAAACAACAATAGTATTTATAGTCTGCATCATGTCTTTAAAAATTAAAATGCAAGAAAATCTAACAAACAAATATACTCAACAATAAAAAATAATAACCAAATGAATCCAAACTACTATTGAATTTTCAAACAATCAAACAAAAAATTATATTAGCCCCGCAAAGCGCGGAAAAATTCACTAATTTTATTTTATATTTAAACTTTATTCCAAAAATATAGATATTAATTAAGCTTTCTTTGGATTTTCTTAAATATAGATTAGATTAATTACCAAAAATTATAAAATTTTAAATATTTAAAAGTAATTAGACTAAAGTTTCAAATATTCTAAATTAGTAAATAAATATATTATACGCTAATATGAATGGATGAGTTAAAATTATATTTTTATAAATGCTGTCCTTTGCGGGTTGATGTGTCAAAAAATACAAGATACTAGACTGATTCGAGGCATATTAAAAGGATGCATTTACCCATTTTAACGATCATAAATATACATCATAGTATACTAATATAAACCATATGGCAATATTATACAAAATTTTATAATAATATATATTCTCCTTAGATAACAAATGTTGCTATCATTTAAAAGTTACCAAAATTACATAATCATTAACTTTTTAATTAAAATTTAAGTTCAACTATATTCGTTAAACTATATTCGTTATGGATCATTTAAAAGTTTTTATACATTTAATAGTATTTGGTTTACATCACGTTTTTATCATTTAAAAAAAAAAACAATGTATAAAAACACTTGCCTTTAAGATAATTTTCCAACCTGAGGATGTTTATCTCATCCTTGGATTGAGACCTAGTCTTACCTGTACCTTGGATGGATATGCATGGAATCACTCCAAATCGAGATTCTATTCGGTTAAGTCGAGATATGATCTGATTAGAAAGACGAAGTTGGAACGGGAGGCTGGAGCGATGAGAGAACCGAGTATCACTGCCCTTCAAAGTCATGTATGGAAAGTCCATACACCTGGAAAGATGAAACACTTTATGTGGCAATCTTTATCAGGGTGCGTTGTTACCTGCCAGAACCTCACCTACTGACACCTAGGCTCTGACAAGCGCTGCCCCCGTTGTGGGGATCCTTAGGAGTCTATAAACCATCTACTGTTTTTATGTCCCCCAGCTTTACAAGTCTGAGCGTTATCGAACTTTCCGTCCCTTTCGGCTGTCTTTCCGAGTACCTCTATTTATCAAAATATGAGCTTTCTCTTTTGAAAAACGAAAGAGCTAGGCATGACAAATCCTCAAAATGATGTATATCCTTGGATTTTATGGTTTATTTGGAAAGCAAGGAACGACAAAATCTTCAATGGGAAAGAAATTTCCCGGAAGATACCTTGATCTACGCAAAGGTGGAAGCAAAAAGTTGGAGAATCACGAACCAACCTGAAGATAACGATGATGCTTGATGTGTCTACTGCGACGTGATTAGCTACATAGATCTCTACCAGAATTCTCACATGAGACGTGATTAATTCTGCCAAGAAAAGGAAAATATGAGATGTTATATACTCGTAATTCTAGCTTACACCTCACTTCAGCATTATTTTAGAACATCTTCAATAGAGAATACCTCGCACACCAGAAGATGGTCCATAATGTCGATGATGCTTTCCACATTAACAGTCCTATCAGAGCTTATAGGGACCGGCGCAAAACCACTTTCAATGGCTTCATCTATTGAATAAAATGCAGAAACCATACCGGAATCCATCTTTGGGTCCATTATCTAGTACGAAGCAACGACTCCATTAGAGGATGGAAAAGAGTCTGAAATTCGTGTAGATTGCTACAATTAAATCAATTAGACACCATGTTTAAGATACACTTATGGCAACCACACAAGCTTAATGTAGAGCTAGGAGCAGTCTAGACATACCTATCAAACTAAGGACGGGTAACTTAACGGATGATATATGTTAGTTAACGTACTTTTCATGTTTAATGAAGTTCCAGCATAGATGGATTTTCTACGATAGAATGGCTCTAAGGAACCTTGAAAATGTAGTTACATTATGATAAGCTTGCATATGAACATAAGGAAATAGGATGCACAAGGCATTCTCAGCCTGTATAAAGAATGTTAAGTGCCACCAAACATTTTTTCGATCAACAATGAAAAGGATGGAAAGACAATGGATAGAAAAAAACCAATAACTGGAAATCTAAATGTGTAGAACCTCCAATGCAGACATTGCAGCAAACAGATTGAAATTATCTCCATGAATGAGCTCGCCTTCATGAAGATCTGCAAATAGAGAGACAAAATTAGAAAATCCAACATCCTTTAACAACACGTTTGCTTGTCCAGTACTATTCATCTTGCTAAGCGAAAGTAAGGCAACTAGGAAAGAAGAAAAAATTCACGTGTATGGCACTTATATGACCTTCCTTGCACATTGCATAAATTTTTTAATTTAGCAGAAACCTTTTCGAAGTCTCCAGTTCTTCATACAGTCTAATCTCATGAAACTAGGCACAAGCTATCGACCAAAGTACTAAACCAGAATTCTCAGCCACCGAATCGAAAATATGATTATAAACATCTCTGGTCCTTGATTTGTCAGAAAACAAGCAGATACCAAGAAAATGAAAAAGTTTACAGCAAACATATGCAGAGCGAGATAGAGACAGAGAGCGAGAGAGTACCACTGCAGGAGGCGGAGAGAAGAGGCGATACATCGGCCCAAACGGAATTAGCACCGGAAGGGATAGAATCGTTTGTAGACTCATTATGAATCGAAGACGATTCTTCTTTTTGCATCGCGAACTGGCCAATCCCCTGTCCACAGCTTTTGCTTCCCTGGAATCGAATCCTTCGGGGTTTCTTTGCTCTCACTTTCGTCTCTCTCAATGGGGGCACACTTGCTTGAGCAGGTTAGGGCAATTCCCGGGTCGGATCACCAAAGAAGGCCCCAATCAACTCAACCTCCTTCTGTGTACTTTTCTCTTTTTTTTTTTTAAAAAAAAAAAACAAATCTTAAAGTGTTCCAAAAAAAAAAAAAAAAAGAAAATTAATAGAACAAACAAAATAAAAACAAATATTGATAAATAATAAAATTATTAGATTAGAAACTTTTTTTTTACTAAATTCTAATGCGTCTGCACGGACTCAATCTATATTTATAAACTAAAATATAATTATCTGACTGAATTAAGTTTTATGTTGAATTTATAATTTCTAAGTGTGAATGTGAAATTTTATTATTTTGTTGACTTATTATGTGAAATATGTTTTGATGTTTTTACTATTATTCAAAATTAAGCTATACTTCCGCATGGAATATTTTTTTTTTTCAACTAAACTTTGAAACATACAACATGGACAAAAAATTTTGCAGACTAAGTTTTAAAATAAACAAAATAGAAATAAGAAATAAGATCTAATTAGATGTTATTGATACAAATATGATGAATTTGTGATTTTTAGGTTTTTAGTGAGAATATAATTTTCGTTGATTTGTTATGCAACATGTGCTTTGATGTTTCTATCATATTTTTAACCTTTGTTATATGAATTAGATTATAATAGACATTGTGCAAAGAGGTAAGTATTTTTTTTCTTCTATCCAATTATTACATCACATGTGGCTACCCGGATGATTGGTCCGAGAACCATCATCGGCAGGTTCGGTATTATTGTTTTGGGAAAAAAAATAATTCCTCTTGCTCGAGCTCATTTTGCAAGACTATTCTCCTAGACATTTAGAATTCTCGGAATATGGGATAAAGTGAACACTGAGAAGCTCTCTCGAAGGATACGGAGGAATTCTAGCTTTGTTATAAAGGATGACCAATCTGCTGGAGATTCAGACATGCTCACCAGGTCCGAACAGTTGGTCTGAAAATGAACCGAAATCATATATCTTTCTCGCAAACATGACATAGCCCATAGGAGACAATCCATCTCGGCGTGAAGAGCCGAGAGGCTTCTGCGATATCCTTGTAGTCTCATCATTCCTACGTGAGCATTGATAACACCGGATTTTGACCATTTTTATGGTTCACTTTAATGTCTTTTACAGGTGTTTTTACTCCATTTTCAAAGGTTTTCAAAGGATTTCTATATTTTTGGATTTTAAAAGACTTTTCAGGTAATTTGGGATAAAGAGACACAAATTGGAACAAAAAGACTCTTTTAGATAAATGCAGACCATCAAAACTCTCATGGAGAGACGAAGACCTTATCACCGTCTGATCACCTTCAAAGTTGGACAACCTATAGAAGAATCAACCAGCTTTCAAATGCACTTGGTTTGGAGACATTCCAACGGTTGGATCTCAAGATATCCCTTTTGCCCCGGAGACACTCGAAGACGGCCAGCAAGTCACGCGACCGCGGCCACCGACCCATCCACCGCGGTCACGAGCTGCACGACCGCAGCCAAGCCTCTATTTCCCGCGGCCACGTTACTCCCGACCGCGGCCGGCCAACTCCGATTAAAAGCCCATATTTCTGAAGCCCAAGTCATTTCTCTGCCTCAATTCTGGAACCCTAGAGACCATGGAGTATTGAGGACTATAAATACTTGTCATTTAGGTCATTTTTAGACATCACCTTCATATTTTTACAGAAACCCTTTTTCTTCAACCGTTTTATGCGATTTTTAGAGAGGATTGTTCAACTCTGAGTTCTTGAATATAGAAGCTTTCTTTTATCTCTTTTCTTTACTGTTTTTGATTGCTTTTATTAAAACCAATGATGATGTCGACCTCAGCCATGTCTGAGTAGATCCCGAGTTGGGCTTAGGGTTCCCGAAAGGGGCTCTCATAATCGATTAAGACATCTAGGTTTATAGATCTGTGATTTTAACTTTGTTCTTTGTTTATTCTCGTCATTATTGCATGTATGCTTGATTGATCACCTCGTATCTGATCTAGATAGTTAGTGTTGCGAAAGTTTTCAATAAGTATCTGACCTATAATGAAACAGGCGATTTTTCTGTAGGAGTGGAAACCTACCTACGGCGAAATCGTGAGTACTGACGAGTCCTGTGCAGCTCTTGCGTTCTCTCCCTTCCAGGGCCAGAGTGGAAACCTACTGGTCAGGATTGCGAAAAACAGTTGGTTATGATCACGACAGTGACGTAGTCATACCGCCATACTCTAGCTCTAGAACACTATATTTCGATATCCGTCAGTCCCAATCTATAATCCCTAGTGTTGAAACCGATTATGATCCCTGTAGAGTTCCCGAAAGCTCAGCGTTTTTAGCCATAGTTTACAAACCAATCGATTTTTACTTCCTCATTTAGATCTGCATTTCATTTGCCTTAGTTCTATATTCTGCTTGTTTCATTTGCCTGTCATTCGATTTTCTATTTGCTCTTTAAGATAGATTTATTTGCTTTCTTTAGTTTTAGTTTAATCTGTGACAAACAACCAGCCCCTAAAACCAGAGGCGTGCTTACTATATAGTGAAAAAGGCCGTCGCCTCGAGCCCCAATATATGTAAATTTTTTAGGGCCCCCATTTTCAAATAAGGTGGTTAAATGTTTTAAGGTTTGTTTTCTTATTTTTGTTAATTAATTATGGAATAGATAAAAAAAGAAAAGAATAGATTTAGGAAATTAATTAAGATTACGTTCTCCCAACAAGTTTAGGAAATTGATTAAGATTTGCTTATGATATTTTAAAATAAGATCAAAACCTTAAAGCCCAAGAGAAGAAAAAAAAAACCCTAAATATGAGTAATGGTAATTTGGTCATTTTTTTCACCCTAAACTTAAAGATTTCGGCCCCCTCCCTATATAAAGGCTAGCCACCTTCTTCTGAGAGACACAAAGAGTTAACGCAGTGAAACTCTATAAAAACCTTTGCAGTATCAGTTTAAAATTAGTCTGAGAGAGGGTTTTCCTGAGTCGTTTACCAGCAACTCAGATCGAGCTAAGTGCTGATCTTCATACCTCTGAAAAGATCTCGCTGCAAGGAATCCATAGCAGTTTGCAGATCATAAATCCGAGGTAAGCTCCGTTTTTTACGAGAGCTGAAAGTTGGTGAAAAATCATTTTTTCTGCAAACCCAGAAAATTCTGCAAATCTGATTTTTTTTTAGTTTCGCAGAGCCAACTTGAGAGAAGTTTATTTAATTTTAATAAAACAAATTTTAGACAATAAATGAATATTTAATGAGTTTTATTCTTATTAAAAGCCGTTAAGTGCTTGTAAATCAAGCTAGGTTTAAACCGCAAGATTAGGGTGTTTTAAACTTCTTCAAAATTTCAGAGACATCTTTACTTCACCTTTTTTATTATTTTGTTTCAAATATATGTTCTATATATTTTTCTATGAGAATTTGATTTGTTATATTGTTTATTTTCATCATTGATTTTAGAAAAGATGCCTCCAAGAACGTATCCAAGTGGAGCAAAAAAGAGGCAAAAAAAACAGAAAGACGAAGCATATTTGAGATCAGTGCAAGGTTCCATTCACAAGTTTCTTATAAAACCTTTAATTGGAAACCCTACTGAATCTGTGAGAATTGATGATGAGTTTGATGATCTAATGGGAGATGAGAATAAACAAGATGCTGAGAATGTTAATAGAGAAGATGAGAATATTGACATACAAGAGGATGAAGATCCCGGTGAAGAAGAGAATGAAGATGTGAATGATCACGAGAATATGAATTTAGATTCAGAGAATGCTGAATTTGCAGAGAATCAAAGGATTTTAGATATTTATGATCCTGGAAACTGGGGAAAAATTGAGTCTGGATTCAGAATTGTCATGGTTGAAAAAGGTCTTGCTGCAAGACAACCAATTGATTTTATTTTTCCAAAGCAGAAGGCTAGTGGTCGACATTTCTCTCATTCGTACTATATAAGAACTTTGAATAATGGGAAAAAGCAGGACAGGCGTTGGCTCGTTTATTCAAAAACCTTAGATAAAATCTTCTGTTTTTGTTGTAAATTGTTCACCCGAGACCAAAATCCTAGTCACATGGCAACTAAGGGATTCAATGATTGGAAAAACATTTTAGAAAGACTTAGACACCACGAGACTAGTCGTGAACATATCAAATGCATGAGCCAGTGGATGGAATTTAAATTGAGGCTGCAGAAAAACCAAACAATTGATAAGCATGTGCAACAAGAACTCTACAAAGAGAGGAATCATTGGAAAGATGTGATGATTAGAATTTTTTCGTTAGTAAAAACACTTGCTAACAAAATTTAGCATTTCGTGGGTCAAACGAAAAGTTAGGAGTAGATGGCAACGGAAATTTCTTGAGTTTCATTGATTCGATGGCTGAGTGGGATCCAGTAATGAGAGAACATGTTCGACGTTTTGAAGATGGAGAATCTCGCTATCATTATCTCAGCAATAGAATTCAGAATGAGTTGATAGCAATGATAGCTGGTGAGATCAAAGGTATGATCATAAAAAGGATTCAAAGCGCGAAATATTTTTCTATCATTGTTGATTGTACTCCAGACATTAGTCACCATGAACAGATGACTCTTATTCTCCGGTGTGTTGATGTTTCAACAACTGTAGCTCAGATAGAAGAATTTTTTCTCACATTCTTGATAGTTGATGATACATCTGGTGAAGGCCTTTTTCGTGAGATTCAGAAAGTATTGGTTGCTCTTGATTTGAATATTGATGATGTGCGGGGACAAGGATATGATAATGGGTCCAATATGAAGGGAAAACATAAAGGAGTACAAAAGAGATTCCTTGATGTTAATCCATGTGCATTTTATACACCATGTGGTTGTCACAGCCTTAATCTTGCACTTTGTGATATGGCAACGACTTCTGAAAAAGCCATTTCGTTTTTTGAGATAATCCAGCGTATTTATTGTCTGTTTGCATCTTCAAATAAACGGTGGGAGAGTCATGTTGAATGCGTTAAGGCAATAAGGTTTCAAGCTCCAAAAATAAGAGATGCTTTAATTTACATAGCAGAAACTTCTGATGATCCAAAAATACAGAGTGATGCTGAGTGTCTTGCGACAAGTGAAACCCATGGGATTGGAAATTATGAATTTTTGTTGTCTATGGTGATCTGGTATAAACTTCTATTTGCTGTTAACACTGTAAGTAAGAGTTTGCAGTCAGAAGACATGAATATTGAAGTGGCTGTTTCTCAGTTGAAAGGACTTGTTACTTTTTTAAAAAATTATAGAGAAACAGGATTTGAGAGTGCAAAATCAGATGTTAGGCAAATAGAAGAATCTATGGAGATTGAAGCCATATTTCCTGAGAAAAGAAAACGTATCAGCAGAAGAAAATTTTTTTTTGACGAAGAATCAGAGACAGTTGACGAAACTGTGAATTTATCTCCTGAAGAGAGCTTTAGAATTTCTTATTTCCTCCAGGTCATGGATCAAGCTCTATTTTCTCTTGAGACAAGATTTGAGCAATTTCAGAAGTATGAACAGACATTTGGTTTCCTGTTTGATTTGGAGAAATTGAAGTCAGCAAGTGATGATAGTTTGATGGCATCATGTACCAATCTTGAAGCCTCTTTAAAACATGGGAATCATTCAGATATTATTGGGGATGATTTGTTTTTTGAGCTAACAATTCTAAAAGACTCTTTGCCAAAAGACTTCAAGAGACCTGTTCAAGTGTTGAATTATTTGAAAGGAATGGAAGAGTGTTATCGAAACTCATGGATTGTTTATCAGATATTGCTGACGATTCCAGTTTCAGTTGCCTCGGCTGAAAGAAGTTTTTCAAAGTTGAAGTTGATAAAGTCTTTTTTGCGATCAACTATGTCACAAGAAAGATTGAATGGCCTAGCTATCATATCTATAGAAAGAGAACTAGTTAGGGACCTCGATTATGAGAGTTTGGGGAAAGAGTTTATTGAAAAAGAAGGAAGAAAGATTATAACTTAATTAGTTTTTTTAGATTAAAGTTTTATTTTTGAATATTATATATAATTTTAAATTATATTATATTTTTTTTTGGTTAAAAACTTTTTTTTTAATGAAAAAGGCCCCATTTTTCTAGTTTGCCTTAAGTTCCTATAAACCTTCGCACGACACTGATCCCCTCTAAAAATCGCATAAAACGGTTGAAGAAAAAGGGTTTCTGTAAAAATATGAAGGTGATGTCTAAAAATGACCTAAATGACAAGTATTTATAGTCCTCAATACTCCATGGTCTCTAGGGTTCCAGAATTGAGGCAGAGAAATGACTTGGGCTTCAGAAATATGGGCTTTTAATCGGAGTTGGCCGGCCGCGGTCGGGAGTAACGTGGCCGCGGGAAATAGAGGCTTGGCTGCGGTCGTGCAGCTCATGACCGCGGTGGATGGGTCGGTGGCCGCGGTCGCGTGACTTGCTGGCCGTCTTCGAGTGTCTCCGGGGCAAAAGGGATATCTTGAGATCCAACCGTTGGAATGTCTCCAAACCAAGTGCATTTGAAAGCTGGTTGATTCTTCTATAGGTTGTCCAACTTTGAAGGTGATCAGACGGTGATAAGGTCTTCGTCTCTCCATGAGAGTTTTGATGGTCTGCATTTATCTAAAAGAGTCTTTTTGTTCCAATTTGTGTCTCTTTATCCCAAATTACCTGAAAAGTCTTTTAAAATCCAAAAATATAGAAATCCTTTGAAAACCTTTGAAAATGGAGTAAAAACACCTGTAAAAGACATTAAAGTGAACCATAAAAATGGTCAAAATCCGGTGTTATCAATGCTCACGTAGAAATGATGAGACTACAAGGATATCGCAGAAGCCTCTCGGTTCTTCACGCCGAGATGGATTGTCTCCTATGGGCTATGTCATGTTTGCAAGAAAGACATATGATTTCGGTTCATTTTCAGACCAACTGTTCGGACCTGGTGAGCATGTCTGAATCTCCAGCAGATTGGTCATCCTTTATAACAGAGCTAGAATTCCTCCGTATCCTTCGAGAGAGCTTCTCAGTGTTCACTTTATCCCATATTCCGAGAATTCTAAATGTCTAGGAGGATAGTCTTGCAAAAGGAGCTCGAGCAAGAGGAATTATTTTTTTTCCCAAATCAATAATACCGAACCGGCCGATGATGGTTCTCGGACCAATCATCCGGGTAGCCACATGTGATGTAATAATTGGATAGAAGAAAAAAATACTTACCTCTTTGCACAATGTCTATTATAATCTAATTCATATAACAAGGGTTAAAAATATGATAGAAACATCAAAGCACATGTTGCATAACAAATCAACGAAAATTATATTCTCACTAAAAACCTAAAAATCACAAATTCATCATATTTGTATCAATAACATCTAATTAGATCTTATTTCTCATTTCTATTTTGTTTATTTTAAAACTTAGTCTACAAAATTTTTTGTCCATGTTGTATGTTTCAAAGTTTAGTTTAAAAAAAAAAATATTCCATGCGAAAGTATAGCTTAATTTTGAATAATAGTAAAAACATCAAAACACATTTCACATAATAAGTCAACAAAATAATAAAATTTCACATTCACACTTAAAAATTATAAATTCAACATAAAACTTAATTCAGTCAGATAATTATATTTTAGTTTATAAATATAGATTGAGTCCGTGCGTACGCACTAGAATTCTAGTAAAAAAAAAGTTTCTAATCTAGTAATTTTATTATTTATCAATATTTGTTTTTATTTTGTTTGTTCTATTAATTTCCTTTTTTTTTTTTTTGGAACACTTTAAGATTTGTTTTTTTTAAAAAAAAAAAAAAAGAGAAAAGTACACAGAAGGAGGTTGAGTTGATTGGGGCCTTCTTTGGTGATCCGACCCGGGAATTGCCCTAACCTGCTCAAGCAAGTGTGCCCCCATTGAGAGAGACGAAAGTGAGAGCAAAGAAACCCCGAAGGATTCGATTCCAGGGAAGCAAAAGCTGTGGTGCCAGTTCGCGATGCAAAAAGAAGAATCGTCTTCGATTCATAATGAGTCTACAAACGATTCTATCCCTTCCGGTGCTAATTCCGTTTGGGCCGATGTATCGCCTCTTCTCTCCGCCTCCTGCAGTGGTACTCTCTCGCTCTCTGTCTCTATCTCGCTCTGCATATGTTTGCTGTAAACTTTTTCATTTTCTTGGTATCTGCTTGTTTTCTGACAAATCAAGGACCAGAGATGTTTATAATCATATTTTCGATTTGGTGGCTGAGAATTCTGGTTTAGTACTTTGGTCGATAGCATGTGCCTAGTTTCATGAGATTAGACTGTATGAAGAACTGGAGACTTCGAAAAGGTTTCTGCTAAATTAAAAAATTTATGCAATGTGCAAGGAAGGTCATATAAGTGCCATACACGTGAATTTTTTCTTCTTTCCTAGTTGCCTTACTTTCGCTTAGCAAGATGAATAGTACTGGACAAGCAAACGTGTTGTTAAAGGATGTTGGATTTTCTAATTTTGTCTCTCTATTTGCAGATCTTCATGAAGGCGAGCTCATTCATGGAGATAATTTCAATCTGTTTGCTGCAATGTCTGCATTGGAGGTTCTACACATTTAGATTTCCAGTTATTGGTTTTTTTCTATCCATCCTTTGTCTTTCCATCCTTTTCATTGTTGATCGAAAAAATGTTTGGTGGCACTTAACATTCTTTATACAGGCTGAGAATGCCTTGTGCATCCTATTTCCTTATGTTCATATGCAAGCTTATCATAATGTAACTACATTTTCAAGGTTCCTTAGAGCCATTCTATCGTAGAAAATCCATCTATGCTGGAACTTCATTAAACATGAAAAGTACGTTAACTAACATATATCATCCGTTAAGTTACCCGTCCTTAGTTTGATAGGTATGTCTAGACTGCTCCTAGCTCGACATTAAGCTTGTGTGGTTGCCATAAGTGTATCTTAAACATGGTGTCTAATTGATTTAATTGTAGCAATCTACACGAATTTCAGACTCTTTTCCATCCTCTAATGGAGTCGTTGCTTCGTACTAGATAATGGACCCAAAGATGGATTCCGGTATGGTTTCTGCATTTTATTCAATAGATGAAGCCATTGAAAGTGGTTTTGCGCCGGTCCCTATAAGCTCTGATAGGACTGTTAATGTGGAAAGCATCATCGACATTATGGACCATCTTCTGGTGTGCGAGGTATTCTCTATTGAAGATGTTCTAAAATAATGCTGAAGTGAGGTGTAAGCTAGAATTACGAGTATATAACATCTCATATTTTCCTTTTCTTGGCAGAATTAATCACGTCTCATGTGAGAATTCTGGTAGAGATCTATGTAGCTAATACCTCTGCCTAGAGTTTCTTTCTTTCTTTTTTTTTTTTTTTGGTTCAACGCCTAAAGTTCCTTTATCTACATTTTGTCTGTTGTTTTATAGTGTCAAGTGCACAAAGATTTTACCTGATTTTGGTTGATCTCTTCTCCCTTCTTATACTCTCTATCCTTTTGGCAGGCAACATGGCACATGGGTCACTCATTGG
This sequence comes from Eutrema salsugineum, assembly GCF_000478725.1. Taxonomy (NCBI): domain Eukaryota; kingdom Viridiplantae; phylum Streptophyta; class Magnoliopsida; order Brassicales; family Brassicaceae; genus Eutrema; species Eutrema salsugineum. Next base: position 9,486,940 of record NW_006256901.1, on the reverse strand, counting down.
CCCAAACTGTGTTTTCATGCATCTATGTTCTGAGGCCTGAGAGGACATCTTCGCAGGCTCTATTGCATTCTTATTGTAGGGTCATACGAGCAACTTGCAGGGCAGTTGTTTCTGTCGTTTCAGATGCGCGTACAAATGAAGTAATTAACTTTAAGAACGTTTTGGTCCTCTTTTATTCTTGTGGTGCTAGGAAAATCGTTTAAATTCGTACAATAGTAGTTTTTTTTCGCTTCATAAATCTTTTGAATATTTCCTACAATTGCTTACCTATTTTGAAAAATCATAGTTGTCAGTAATCATAAGCTTATGTGAGCTGAAATGTTACAGTTCCCAGCCTAAAAAGAAGCCACATATCCCTGCTTGGAGACATTAGAGACGTAAACGGGATTCATTTTGATCTTCTCTACTAATGAAATGTTTGTATAAGTTCTCATCTAGCCTAAGCGGGTGTTTTTTGAATGTGGAGATGATAGCGGAGGGGAGAAACTATTTTTTTTTTAGAAATTTCCACTTCTACACAATTGAATGCAGATAAAAAAACTTGAGATGAGTTGTGGTTATATTTTGGATTGAAGTTTTTGCATTGAACTCTCTCTTCTTGACTCGACAGATGCCCTGCTTTCATGATTATCTTACACAGAATTATTCACTTGGTACCTGCTTAATAATAGGAAGATGATCTTTTGACCATGACATATGGTCTTCCTTTCAATGGAGATGAAGATGCTAAGGGCTTGTCACTCTTAAATGCGGTCGAAGAAACAATCTGTCGCCAGCTGCGTGCTTGTAAGGCCACATCATCAAAAAGGAGATTGTTGGAAGGTAATTATGTTGAGTTGTATATATTCCTTCCTTATTTTACATGCACATGCTTGCAGAATCGAGCTACGAAGAAAATATTCATATGATGGGATTGAAGAGTCTTTTGTTTAAGCTTTCCTTGACATATTGTTTACACATATAATGTTGAGTGTGGATTTAGAGACCTTATCATGAATTTGAATTTCATATTGCGCAACTGCCTTCTAAACATATACCAACTTGAAATTAGCCTCGCCGGCCTATAGATAATAGCTGTGACTCTTCTACCCAGTGATGATATAGGAGTAAAGTCTGCTATTGATTTGTTTTTTCAAGGTTCAAATAACATCTCTCTGAGCCATATGGTTCATAGTTTATTGTAATACTGCTGCATAGCAGCACATACTGAGACGAAGGGCTTTCTGTTTTTGTTAAATGATGCAGAATTGGAACCTCTACAAACTAATCCCCATCTGGAAGAGAGTTTTTGCAAAGCTTTGTTATGCCGGATACGTTTCCGTAAGGTCTCATGCTTTATTTATTCTTTCTTTGATATATGTTGTTAAATCTATATTTGTTAAATACGACTCTTTTGAACTTTGGAGGTCATGTTAACTGGTCTGTGATATAGTCCTGGATCTTTTCCTTTTGAAATTAAATATTCTGCTGCCCATCAAAGGACACAAGATTTATTTTGAAGAAGAAAAACTAGTATCGGCAGTTAAAATGCGCATTTGGTGTTTTCTCCAGACATATCTGATACTAACTACATGGAACATTAGTTTGATCGAGTTGCTTTTCTTCATTCTAACCTTACAATAGGAGTGGCAAACAGAGTTACCATTAGTTACTATGTGTCATATGTTCCAAATTTTGCAAGTCACAAGAATAAACAAGCCTAGCAGAGATTATACTTTGAAAATTTGGCCGCTTTAGTTACCTATTTAGCCTAACTTATGTGTAAAAACTCGCTAGACTTTTGAGTCGTAATGGACTCGTGCATTTCTAGTTGTTTTAACATTTTCTCAATAACTTTCAGCATTTTCTTCACACCCTTAATTGTATGAGACGACCACAAGGACGAGGCTTCGAATTGGCGAGGAAACACATTGCATCTTGCATATCAGAGTTAGATTATGTTCTGGAGTCAGCGGAATTTTTAAGATTAGATCTTGTTGAAAATGGCGAGAACGAGATAGAAGAAAGGACAACTGCGTCAGGTCGTCACCCAATTGGATTTGATTCTACTTTAAACAAAAGATTATCAGCTCCAACCCCACCGCGTGCTATTAAGCTTCTTTCTTGGAAAAAGGTTGGGATTTCCGAATTTTTTATAGACATTATATACAATATGATGAGAGAGAGAGACATGCTGAAATAGTTTTGTTTTGTAACAATTTTCTTTTTCTCAATTTTGATTCCCCAGGCTCTTGGCTATTATGTGAAACTTCTTCACAATCTGGATGAGATCTGTGGATTCTCATTGGAACCCGATTTGGATTTCGTCTTGCAATTTGTGATTCAGTTTCAAAAATCCCGTCCTGATTTGGTTTCTAGGGCTCATCTTCAGGTCCTTACTATGACTTAATTCTGTAATTTCTTGTAGTTATGTGCTTTCACATACCCATACGTCAATTTTTTCTTCTTCTTGTTTTGTTTATTGGATGTGCTTGCACTGAAGATGTTGATGTCTATCATGGGTGACCATGGAAGACATTTTCACATTCATCCACTGGGGTGTGTTTGCATGGTGGAATGTATTGTTTTTTTTTCCTCCCTTTCCATGCTTTGCAGCTTTGTGTTTGTTACCGCTCAGTTTCAGAGTTGGAGTTTAGTGAGTGAACCCTATGAATATCGTAGAACTCTCCTATATATTTGAAAAGACAGTTGTATTGGCCTAGAACCGTCGGATTAGAGAATATCCAACGCACAAACCACCTTTCCCAGCTATGGTCCCCTTTCAAACAGATTGGCGACTCTTACTTTCTTGCTGACTAAATGTTACGCTATGGTGACGTGGGAGTATGTAGTGGCTGGATTTCTCTTCTGTCTTCCTTATGAAGACATATAAGAATGTAGATCTAATATATCTGGCCGAGTTGATGCTGGTTGTAAATTTCCATTGAGCATTTATACAGTAGTCCATATTTGTCATGATGTATGCAATATATGTGAATACATTGTGTATAAGCTAACATCATGCCTTTTACCTTTTATCTAAATGGACTATCTTGTTCTCCAGCTTCTCCTTGTGCAAGATGGGAAGCTTTTTGGCCGTGATACCTTTTTGGCTATTTGTGCCAGAGGTTTTGGATTAGATGTCACAAAGGACCATGCCCTTCAAAAGAACGAATACATTCTTCAACTTAGTCAGGTAAAGATACTATATTAAAAAGATTGACGAACTTGTATGACGTTGCTCTTTATTATCCTTGTGAGGCACTCTGTCTAACGTCAGTATTGGACTTGGATTTTGGTTCGTGGTTCAGTAGATTAATACAATTGGATGGCCAACTCCTTGATAACGATTTTGGAATTTGGTAAAACCTTGAAATGAATCACATTTTATTGTTTCTGTTTAATTTTCCGTGTCTGGTTTTTATGTCACAATAATCAAAGAATACCAGCATGGTGGATTTAACTATTTTGCAATGAAAGTTCATTTTAATTAAAAAATAGATAGCTGGTTTGTGTAGAGACTTTGTTCTGAATGCCTGCCCTTAATGTTTTTCGGTTTCTGGTACCCTTTGGATCCTGGAAAGATGTAACAAATGGATAATTTCAATATTCAACTGACTTTTTGCTCCATTTGATCTCTGTTGCTGTGCAGTTGATGATTAATTTGCTTAAAATACTCTGTGCTAATGCCCCATGGCAGAGGCGTAAACTTGGGAAAATCTTAAATGACTGGAGCATATTCCGTGTGCAGGTTATACCATTTATGATTTTGAAATCACAATACAATGTCTTGTCCCAAAATTCGCAATGTATTGAATATTATTTACTTAGCTCTATCCGTATGTTTGCTCACCTATAAAAATTTTGTGCACACTACCCTGTTTTGGGTTTTGTGCCAGCATCTCATTCATTTATGTTCCTTTATTGGGCAGATGGGGATCACTGTTGGTCAGGCGATGCAGCAAGATACATCACGCACTCCGAAAAATGGGGTAGGTTTACTACCATCACTGTGCTTTGCAGCGATGTCAGGTCCATTTAATCAGACCTCTATTTGAATCTCGTTAACAGCTGTTTATTCTTTCTTTCGGCCAGAATATGCTAGTTTTGTCTCTCCTGAAAATCTTGTTTCTATTTGAGACGTGGAGATGGAATATTGTGTTAACGTGCATCTCTGTACCTTTCAGGACAAGTCTCTCTTCATTTTAAATCATATTTATGGTTGGTTAGAGGAGCAAATCAGTTGGGTTGCCCTTCGGTTTCTCATGCTAGGGTTTGACTTAGAGCTCTACTCTCCGAGTGAATATTGCATGGTATACTGGTACATGTATATTATACTCTGGAAGCTCGCTGAGAAAGCACGTTTCAGGGTTTTAATTATTGTTAACACTGGTAAGCGGTCTTATCCTAGTGTTTAGTTTAGTTTAGTTTTGGTATCCTAGTGTTTCGAAGATGAACCATCTGCACTGTAATTGGTTAGACGTAACTGCATCCTGTATTTGCATGTCTTTGTATAATGCACTTACGCATCATCATCTGGACCAGAGGAACGGAAGGCAAAGAAGAATAAGGATTATCACAGGGATATGGCTCGGGAAGATCGGATTAGTCTATGGGTACTGCTTCTTCAATGTCAAATTTCCCTTTCACAAGGGCTCACTGTGGTATTTTTTTTCTTCAATCTCTCGCGTTTAACCTCCTCCCGTTGTTACTAAGTTTTTAACCTGACCAAACTTTGTGCATTACGCATAGATGCTTTCTGCGTTAAGAAATCAAGGGATGTGCTTAAAGAGTCAAGGACCTTTTAATACTGAGAGTGAGGTAAGCACATACGTCCTTCTCTATTGCATAGCTGTTGAATCAAGCTGTGATATGCAAGCCCTCAGCTTCGGTTTTATCCCTTCTTGTGTATGATTTCAACATCGTATTCCTCTACGTGCAGAAATTTGCTCAGCATTTCGAACTCCTCCAGAAGGCATCCCTTCCCGAATATGATGCATATGAATCATTCACAGAATCCACATCTCATACCCGTCTCGACGTAAGTGCTCTGTACGACTTTATTTAATGCTCAAGCTCATTTACTTTGTCAGATGGATCGTAGAACAGCATAATTGTTGAATTTTGCAACTTAGAATAATTTTTTTTGTAAGATAATCATGAACACTACGAAGCTAGTTTTAGTGATGAATATGTATCTGGGTAAATGTGAACAAAAGTTGTATTCATTATATTTGCTGCAGTACCTTCCTGTGTATGAGTACTTCCGCGATGCTCAAAAGATCGCTAAGGACATAAAGGTCGGTTTCGCCAACGATCCTGATAAACTGGCTGAAGTCAGGGCATTAGAGCAAGTCGCCGAACATAATATTATTGCTGTTAACCTCATCAGTCAAGACTGTTCGCTTAAGGTGTCGTTTGAGTTCACTCACCATCCTTATTTCGCAAGTGCTGTTGTCCGTAGATCTTGAAACGCTTTCTCATTCACTTGTTGCCATCCAAGTCCAATTTTGGGATAGACCCCATTTTGTTTTGGAAACAAGTGTGATTTTAGTTTACTCTCTCAGTTTCTATCACCCGTTTGCGATATTTTTTGTACAATTTTGTTGTTCTAAGAAGTAGTGTTACTCTCTCAGTTTAGTTTACTCTCTCAGTTTCTATAACATATTAAATATAGTCAGTGAAAAGTGTTTACTGGTATGCTGTGCATCTTCCTCCTATCCCTCAGAGATCTCCACAAGAGCAACTAAAGGTCGAGCTGCAAGAAGCGGGTTTGGAAACTTCAAACAACTCCAAAAATTAGAGTTTTTTGGTGGAGGGCTTTGTCTGGTGCCTTGGCGGTTGCAGATAAGCTCAACACTAGAGGCATTACTTTGAAAAACAATTGTGGCCTTTGTCAGAATGGTATAGAGACCATAGACCATGTGTTATTTTCTTGTGATGCTGTTAAAGTAAGAAGATACAATCGATTGTACAGATGATCTCATGTCGATCATCTTCTCTCCAAGCTCATAGCGCCTGAATCAACAACGATCGCAATAAGCATGAAAACAATCGAATGAAGAGCTCTTCTCTTTATACTTTCTTCCTTTCTCAAACTGTAAAACTTCTCTTCCTATCAGAATCTTCACTTTCCCTTCTCATTTATCCACGTCAGCTTCATGCTTAAGCTCTGACTCAGTTAACACTTGATGAACTTATCAATACTCCCCCGTTAAAGACATCCTTGCCCTCAAGCTTGATGAGAAGAAAAGGATGTGGCAAGTCCCAAGTATTGGTATTGGTGCTGGCATGAACAGAATAACATTTCCACAAGAGTTCAGATTTTGCCAGACCCAATCCCCTTTTATCTCTTTTCTTATTCTTACTGTATACTTGAACGTCCAGTTTTCTGTAACACTTCTTCCATCTCTGATTTTCTTGTATTAGAATTCGCAGTAAATGTCTCTTCATACTCATCCATAAATTGTCTCGTTCTTTAAGCAAAAGATTCTTCAAAGTTATGGAAACTTGGCTTTGAAACATCATCTTCCCTTTTCCCCATTGAGAACATTCCGAGAATGAGTAGCAATGTATAAGCTGTTGAAAGCAACCTTGTAACAGCCACCACTGTTCTCTAACGTGCCTCGCCAGAATATCAGACTTACACTGTTGAAAACAACAGAACCAGCACATCCATCAAAAGTAAACATGTAACTATTCTCTTGTATACTCCCTCCCTTGAAAACAAGCTTCCCTCAAGCTTGAACTGAGCCAAATGATGGGAAAACTCTCATGAGAAGATCCATGTGGCAACAACTGATCCATCTTCTAGTATATCTCTTCAACAACTTGTGCCAAACCAAACGCCAAAACTGATTGTTTAAATCTCCACTTGTGCTTCAGCCAATCTCCCTTATACTCAGCCAAATATGCAAGATATAGCACCTGATTATGCTGTCTCATCATTCCTATTTTCTCAAATTTGTATTTAACGTGCCAAGACATGCAACACTTTCTCTTCTGTTCAAGTTGCTTCTGTCCTGAATTCATCAAAGTAACATCAGCTAATCTTTGAACATGTACAAAATATACTTGGGCATCAGTTGCAACGTTGACTCCTTAAAACATAGCTTCTCTTTTACCAATTCTCTTGGCTTTGCCCTGTTTTTGAACTTGAATCTCCAAGTCTTGAAATACTTGTTCTCCACCTGCTTTGGTGGTATTATGCGCCTTTGAAGCAACATTCTGTCAATCGTCACACTGCAGTTTTCATCTCGTAAACCAGCAAGCATACTTTCTCTTTGATTCTGGGTTATGGTACCATATAAACATGAAAAATATTCCTCCTGCGGAAAAACAGCCACTTTCCCTGCTCCATTCTCCCAACAAAACGTGAGCTTCCACTACAAGAAAACACCTGTTTTACAAGACTTATATCGTTGTAAAATCGATGTTAATTAGGCTTAACATACGAAACCCAATTCGTCGCGAATTGATCGACATAAAAGCGGATTTGTCTTAAAATCGTTGGGAATTTTATGAGAAACCCAAAATTATCATAAAATCGTCGAGAAAAAATTGTCGTAAGTTCCACGTAAATCGTTGTAAGGCCAATCGTCGTAAAATCGTTTGTATAAAATAATTCAACGTGAATTTGTTGGTTGTTCAACGTGAATTCCTTGTAATTGGTTGTTCCATGTGAATTCGTCTGAAAATATTCGACGTTAATTACAACGATTTAAAAAGATATTTAAGAAATTAATTATATTATTAAAATTTAATTTTGTATATTTAAAAATTAATTTGAAATTAATTTTAAAATAAAATTCTTTTAGTTAATAAATATTTGAGAAATTAAATCAAACAGCCCTAAGAAACTTAAGACTCTATGGAATAGCCCCCATTTAAGAAAGGGACACATTTAGCCTTTATTAAAGTGAGTTTAATGAAGTTTCGCGATTTCAAACCATTGGAGATTTCATTTTCCAAATTCCAGTGAAGAGAATTCCGATTTCATTTCACCCGATCATGATTCGAGTTTCCGGCAAAGAGGATACAATTTCCGGCGAAGAGGATACAATTTCCGGCGAAGAGATTGTCGCGATTTGATCCTGGTTTGAATCGACGAACTGATTCTTCTGTAGCGAAGGAATCGATTTCACACTAGAGAGAATCGCAGATTCTGGTGAGAAGCGAATGAATCGATTTCAGCTCACCGACGATTGAGAGATTTCTTATCCGCATATCGTCGTCGATTCATATCATTCGTCGATTCACATCGTCAATTCGCATCTTTCATCATATTCGATTAAGCTCAACGGCGAATATATCAGGTACGTAGAGTCACATGTAGCATTTACATCTACAACGATGATTCACATCTTTCGTCGATTCACATAAGGCAATTCATCTGTCATTATAGCTGTTCGACAACTGCCGTTGTTTTAGATTAAAGGATATCTCTTAGTTTAGGCGTCGCAAAATGGTGATAAATTGTGTTGGGAGAAAATGAGAAGAATGTTTGTTCGGATGAGAACTCATTTTATATACTTAGGAAGGCATTCCTAAATGATAAAATGAACTGATTGCTGCTTGTTTTCTTTCTTGACAGGCTCTATTGAAACAAATATAATTGAAGTTTTATGTGTTTTTGGTGAGTGGAAGAAAAATGAGAAGCAGGAATGGGATTTTCTAAAGGATGAAAATGAAGGATCAACAATTTTTGAGTTTGATGAGCATCATACATTCAAGGATTTAGTTGAGATGGTTCATGATGATTTAGGGATTGATTCCAGAGCTGTTATTGCACTTAGCTATGAAGCTCCCAAGAAGATGAGGTTGGTGGTCCAGAATTGTCCACCCGTGTTTCTAAAAAACGATCGCCAACTGAGGAGTTTCATCAATATAATCAAAACATCATCTGAAGTTATTCCATTACATGTAACTGTGACTGAAGATTCTTATGCACATGGAATTCAACAGGTAAACATCATCTGAATTGATCATAAATATGTTATACGTATTCTTAAATAATCCCTAAAAGCTTTCTTTGTGTAGCTAACTCATGGAGCAAATGGAGACGACAATTTAACATCTAAGGCAAACAGATTTACGGGTGTTGATACATTACGGCTTGTGTCAAATCTTCTCATTTATCATAGTGGCATTTCAAATTCAACCCAACTCACACAAATGTCTGCAACTACACCTACTGTTTCTCATCTGGATGTTTCATTCAATCAAGGAAATCAACAGGTAATGCTAGCAATCTCTCTTTGTTAACGGTTCAAGAATAATCCTGGTTTTATTTAGATATGGTATCCTAAATGTGTTATACGTATTCCTAAATAATTCCTACAACCTTTCTTTTATGTAGCTAACTCATGGAGCAAATGGAGACGACAATTCAACAAGTTCTACAATCGATACTCTGCGTTCTGCTCCTGACCTTTCTCCTATAGGCATGTCACATCCCTCAGTTTGATATTTATGTCAACAAACACTTCAAGAACAAAGACGAGTTGATGCTACAAATGAGGAAATGGGCATTGGATTGGAAGTTTGAATTCAGATCAGCATGGTCAAACAAGTCGAGGGTGGTTCTAAAATGTGTTGACCCCAATTGCACATGGAGGATGCGTGCAACAAAGCTCCTTTCTTCTGATTTTTTTGTGGTGAGGACTTATGTAAGTGAGCACAATGTGATACAACTAATAGGAACGCCAACCATAAGCACGCAACTGCCAAGGTGCTTGGCACTCTTATGTGCAGCAACTATGGAAAGAAGAAGTATGGTCTTAACCCGAAACAAATCATGGATCAAGTCAGACTCGATCATGGTGTACACATTGGATACAAACAAGCATGGAGGGTTAAAGAGTTTGCTCAGGATTTGATCAGAGGGACTCCCGAGGATAGCTATCAAAACCTCTCAAAGTGGTTGTTTAAGGTTCATGAGAAAAACCCTGGATCCAAGGTTTATTTTGAGATGGATCCAAATGGAAAAAAATTCAAATACAGCTTTGTTGCTTTTGGTCAATCGATAAGAGGATTTGAGCTGATGAGAAGAGTCATTGCTGTGGATGATACTTTTCTTAAGGGAAAATTTAAGGGAACATTGCTTGGAGCTAGTGCACAGGACGGAGATTATTCTTTGTATCCGTTTGCGTTTGAGATAGTTGACTCTGAAAACAAATATGCGTGGACCTGGTTTTTTAGAGGACTTAAGACCGTGATCCCTGATGCATCTGATTTGGTCTTTGTTTCAGATAAAGCTCATTCCATTGCAAAGAAACTTTCAGTGGTTTATCCGTTTGCACATCATGGTATTTGTAGAATTCATCTTTTGAGGAATATAACACCAAAGTATGGGAGAACTGGGTTGTTGCCTTTTGTAGAAGCTGCAGCTGACGCTTACACTCGTCATGAGTTCATTGGCATCTTCAATGACATAAGAAGCAGAAGCCCCAAATTAGCTCCATATTTGGAAGAATCCGATTTTGCAAAGTGGGCTCGCTGTTATGCACCTTTGAACAGGTAAGTACAACGTTTTAAGAAGCTATGACTGATTTTAGGAATGTTATCCTAAATTGTTGCTCTGTCTTTTTCTCTTACTTGTGGTCTTCTTGTATGCACTTTCGAACACGTACAATATCATGACAACCAACATCGCGGAGTCTCTGAATTCGATTTTAAACTTGGCTCGTGAGTTGCCAGTAATGTCTCTATATGAGACCATTAGGTTAACTCTGACAACATGGTTTCATGAACGTCGGGAAAAAGCTCTTAAACACAAAAAGCTTGTCACACCACGCGTAGCGAAGATGATGTTAGAGAGATACAATGCTGCGATGAAACTTGATGTTTTCCAAGTAGATCGGTATGAGTTTGAAGTAAAGGACGAGACTCGGAGGTACATTGTTCATCTGGAAAACAAGCAGTGCACTTTTCTCGTTTTTGACATCGACAGAATCCCCTGTGTCCATGCTATTGCTGCAGCTAAACGTACAAACAAAGACGAGAACAAGTATGTGGATCAGGCTTACTTGACGGAAGCATGGGCTAAAGCATATGCTGAGAGCATTCATCCATGTGGAGATTTGACAAATTGTGATTTCCCTGATACTGTAGTAGTAAATTCATGCGCACCACCTACTTGTAAACAAACTAGTGGGAGACCTCCGACAAAGAGAAAGAGATGAGTTGGAGAGTTTGGTGTACCCGGTTCAAAATCCCAAGGACACAAATGTAGCTGATGCAACATAGGAGGACACAACAGGAGTACATGCAGATCACTTTTATGAAGGTTTTCAATTTTACAGGAAGATATTACAACATCTTTTAGCAAGACGATTGCTTCTTTATTGGTTTAGGAATATACCATACGTGTTTAGGAACACTTTCCTAAATATTTTATTTTCAAACACTTGTAAAGGTTTAGGCCTTGGTTATCATTTGTTTGAATTTTCTATTTGTGATGAGATTCTTATAACAATAGTATACTATATTATTTGATTCAGTAGACTTGAGAAGTTTTACAAAGTTTAAGGTTTGAGAGTTAAACAAGGAAGATTAAGAACTTGAGAGAAAGTACAGATTCAAACTTTATTATTGATTCTTTAGTCTTTTAAAATGTTTTGCGAAGAATAATGTTTGAGAGTTAAATAAAAAAGCTTAAGCGGGCTTACTTATTTCTAAATTTTTGGTATGGTTTATGAAATTTTCGAACAGTTTAGGAATCCTTTACACATTTTTAGGAACAACTTCCAAAATATATATATTCAAACAGTCTTAAATGTTCATGCCTTGTTTTATGATTTGTTTTAATTTTTTACACGTTAAATGGTTTTGACATCATAATGAGAGCCCAAAACTCTTTTTTGTCTTGGTTTGGGCTTGACTTAAGAGGGTTTCCTAGACCAATATAAATTTTTAGAATAATTTAGGAAGTTTTTCGAACCAATTAGGAAGCCATTCAACATATTTAGGAATAGAGTACTAAATAACTAAGGCATGAACAATATCAAAGGTTAAGGCTTAGGTTATGACTTTTTTTGAGGTTTTTTTTAGTTTTGGTCATTGTTTTTGATTTTTTTTATCGAGGATTTTTGAGTTTTGGTCGGGGTTTTTTGAGTTTTGGTCGAGGTTTTTGAGTTTTGGTCAAGATTTTTTGAGTTTTGGCCAAAGTTTTTTGAGTTTTGGCCAAGGTTTTTTGAGTTTTATCCGAGTTTTTGAATTTTTTGGCCGATGTTTTGTTTTAGGCCGAGGATTTGATTTTTGGCCGAGGATTTGATATCGCGCAACTCTATTTTTGGTTTTGGTTTTGGTTTTAGACGAGGTAAATTATTTCGAAGGATATTCATAAATTGGTTAAAATGTTTCCAAAATCTCTTAAGATTCAAATTGGTTCATTGGTCTCGGAAGATCTTCATAAATTGGTAAAAATGTTTCCAAAATACTCGATAAGACTTTCTAAATTCTGAATTTCTGTAATGATTTTCATTGAAGATCGCGTTTGATTACAACAAGGCAATACTTGATTATATACAACTCTTTTCATAAAACCAACTTGACAAAACGACACAACACAAGCAAATGACTATTGAATCCCTTGATTACTCTTCTTCTTCTCACTTGATTATTTTTTTCTTCGTTGCAGACTTGAATGCTTCAATCTCTTCACACTTGAATCCTCTGATTAATTCTTTCCCAGGACTTCCTCTTCATATTCTTCGCCACTTCCCTGTGCAAATCTGTTCTTTCCAACATAAGCCAATTCATAAAAGCATACAAATATTAACTAATTTAACAACCAAATATAAACCATTAATACAACCAAATATAAACTTATAAAAAAACATAGTTCACATAAATAAAGTATTCTGCATCCGTAGTAGCACATAGATAGATTTTCATAAAAAAAAAACATAGATAGAGTCAGAGTTCCATAAAAGACGACTTAAAATAAAGATAGATAAACAAAAGCAGTTATTTTTCAGGCCCCCCAGCGTGCTCGACCATCCATGCACGAGCAACCGAATCGAACGCTGCTTTGTCGTCCCAATATAGCTTGGCAATCGTTTCGTCATAGTGGTCATCATCGCCAATCTCTGGTGCAGTTAACTTCGCGTGAAGTTCAATGAGCATCTAATTTCAAAGAATTTTAAAACCAAATTAGTAACAGACAATAACGATTCATAAACCAATAATTGGAAAAGGGTAAAACGATTACTCGGTTGATTGTGTAGATGGGCGAGAAGTACGCGTTCTTCAACATCTTAAGAAAGATGTTTCCATGTTCACCCACGTTTGGGTGGAAGATTTTGGTGTTGAACGAGACCTGCAAAAACATCAGTATTATAAGGAATCATTTCAGAGTTCTAGAATACAAAACTATAGTTTATCAAACCCTTACTAAAATAGTAATATGGGAAGCATTTCAACATCCAAAAGCCTAATCATACATTCGGCGGCTTAAAGGGGCATTCAGGAGGGATGTGCATGGTGAGTTCGAACACGCCGTTTTCGTAAGGGGAATCTTTTGGCCCCATTAGCATCACTTTCCAATGGTACAAATCTCCATCAACCGGTTCTAATCAAATCGTCAGTAACAGATGTTAGTAGAAAGAAACTGTATTCTTAGAATTTCGAAGAACACAAATACAGAAACGAAATACCTGCACTGAAAATATCGCTGTTAACTCTCTCGAGTTCCTTCATCTGCCTCATGATCGTGTTCAAAGTATACATTTTCAGAGATTTTTAGGGATTCCAAAGAACACAAAGATGGAAGTTTTTTTTTCCAGTGTGTGGAAGTTGGTTTTTACGAAGGAGGATGAGTCTCATTTTATAGAGGATGAGAGGGAGTCGGTTTTCAGAGAGGAGAAAGGGTCGGTCAAAGGGGTCTCGTAAATCGGAAATTAGAACAGTTGCATTTTTCAAAAAGGTAATTAATTCATTTTTGACTGCACCGTTCTCTCTGATTAGTCATGTCTTAGTCGTGTCTCGTTCAGAAAAATGATCATTGCTTATTTCTGAAATTTCATTTTTGTATAGAAGATAAGTCTTATTAACGTATGTATAGAATTCTTGGTTTTAGTATAAAATTCTTGATTTTGTATGAGAACTTCCTAAGTCTCGTTAGTTTCTTGATTGTTTTCATTAGTATCTTTATTTTATACTATTCATTTTAGTAGGTCTTTATTCATTTTTAGGAATTATTTACTAAATTTTGCAAATGAATTATGAACTTTAGATTTTAATGGTTTACGAAGTTACGTAAATGATTTTCTAAGTTTTAATGATTTTCTAAGTTTTGACTGCACTGTTTTCTCTGAGTAGTCGTGTCTTAGTCGTGTATGTTCAGAAAAATGATCATTGCTTATTTTTTGAAATTTCATTTTTGTATAGAATATAAGTCTTATCAACGTATGTATAGAATTCTTGGTTTAGTATAGAATTCTTGATTTTGTATGAGAACTTCCGAAGTCTCGTTAGTTACTTGATTGTTTTTGTTAGTTTTTCAAGCATTTTAGTAGGTCTTTATTCATTTTTAGGAATGATATTTTAAATTTTGCAAATGAATTATGAACTTTTAGGTTTTAATTGTTTACGAAGTTTTGTAAACTATTTTCTAAGTTTTAATGATTTTCCAAGTTTTGTAACACTTATCATATGATCTTTGTAAGTTTTGTAATACTTATCATATGACTAGACTCAGCTAAATGTATTTAGACTCAAATTACTTGATTATAATAGTATCAAGGAAATAGAATACCTGAGCAGTGTCATACTATATATGGTGTGCTTTCCACACTCCTTCGGCCACCCGGTGTAAGACTTGATTCTGCACTATTAAATACAAATACAAATTGAGACATAAAAGCAACGACAAATAATGTTAGCTTTCCTTAACAAGGTCTGGCCATTCCTAAAACTTAAGTCGGTTCCAAAACACAAGATTAAGTTCTAGTAATTCCTAAATCCAAAAGCATAAGATAAAAACCCGAAGGAAGGTGTTTCATCCATAAGACATCCTAAAAGGTTAAATCCTAAATCCAAAAGCATAACACAATCCTGGAAGATGTTCCTAAATACGATAAAAGAAATCCTGAAAAGATTCCTCAAAGCTTCATAGGACAGAATTCTTCATATATCTCGCATGCAAGCTTTGTTTTGATGCCATGTGCATTGGCATCCTCAAGCTTTGTCATGTCTCGAATGCCCATAGAATGACATTCGAGAATCTTCAAGATAAACATGGCTGAGTTCGCAGGAAGATTGGTCTTCGGGATGTTTTTACTGGATAACTCTTCAATGCTATAAGGAACCATATCCTTATCCGTCAGTGTTCTACTTGCAGTAACACTCAGTAGAACATGAATCATCTCTGCCCCAAAAATATCAGTTTTTGTTCAGTCAATAAAAGAAAAACAGAATCATAAGAAAAAAATATATTGATACTACGTAGGTAGTGTTTTTCATACATGTGAATTCCTTCACATCGTTCATGATGACATCGATGTTGTCAGAAGGGAGGCCAGACCTTACAACAGTGATCTGTCTTGACTTAAACTCGATCACCATCCCAATCCAGTGGTCGCTCTTGTATGCGAGGCCGTAAACTACATCCACATCTGTTCCCCATATTTTCTCTGGCGGTTTTTTCCCCGTAGTAACCGCCAACACATCATCGAGAAACATTTAGAACCTTTCTTAGGCGTTTTAAAGCTGGAGTAGCATACTGAGAGTTTTGCAAAGAATTGAGGGTTGACGAATGTAGCTAATGGGAGATGATTATTATGGAAGTGTGCTGCATGGGTGTCCCTTCTCCTTGCAAACATCAACATCGTGGCTGATATGTGCTGCAAAAGAAAACAAGTTAGGAAATGAATTTAGGAACCTCTTCCTAACAGTTGCAACTATTCATAAAATTTCAGAAACAATTTTTTTACATCGTTTAGAATGACTTCTTAAACGCAGAAATAACTCATAATTCAGAGGCTTCTTCGGATCCTCTAACTTATTGAACCAGAGAGGCTTTACTACAATGTGAGTAATCTGAAATCTGCATTTGTCACAATAGAAAATAATAAGCAAGAAACAATATGAGATAACAAATATTATATAACAACTGTACTTACCGTTCTGTCTTCCTCTTCCAATCGTCCAAGGAAGTTAGTCTCCTCAAATCAGGTGTCAGGAATGGATCAATAACCACATTAACCTTATGCGTTACAATTAAGGCTGGGTTTTTTGGTCCCTGGAATGGAGTCTTGTTTGCCTGATTGGGAACGGGTATGCGTTTTCTCCTTCTCATGAAAGCCTCGTCCTGCTGAGATTCTTTGTCAGTAGCTCTATGGTTCTTTTTATATCTCTTTTTCGCCTTTCCTCTATCATCACCAACCACTTTCCTTTTCGCAGAAGCAGCAACAGTAGAATCAGTCTTATTTGATTCAGCGACCTGGTTGTCCTGCAAGTTAAATATTTGTTTGGAAACATTGGGATACCTGCTTTGGGAATGGTTTCCCGAATAACGTAACAATCTTCCTAAATCCTAAAACATGTTCAAGTTTATGCAAAACAAAATACCTTTTCTCTCTGAATCCATTCACCGTTCTCCCACTCCATTCCACGCCGAAGAGCCTTTACTGGAATCTGTTGAATTTCTTCAAACTTAGATATCTTGACCCCGTATATGTTGTCAGTCCTGACAACTACCACATTCCGTGGCCACCATCCATCATTGAAAAATGCATCCACTTCTTGCAGAAGATCCGTCTCTTTTGCATTATTTTTCAATACCGGTTGTTTAGGACGAACTATATTTTTCTTCACACACTCCAAAAGTTTCTTCTGTTTTGTCTTTTTATCAGCGTCGAGGTGTGAATACTCAACAGTGTAGTCATCATTCTTTGTATTAATCAAAGTCCCTTCAAACCACCCACCATCTTGAGATTTAATCTCTACTTGAGCGCCTATTTCAATGGGATGAAGCTTAGGATCTGTTCTATCCTGCAAGAGTTTCAATCAATCAAGGAAATCAACAGTCAATGCAAGCAATTATAGGTAGTGTTTGCACGGTTCAAGAGAAATGCTTGGTTTTTTAGATATGCTTTACTAAATAACTTATACGTATTTCTAGTAAAGAGCTTACCTCATGTGTGTGTTCTTCAGCAGGAGGACAATTGTCTTTGTCTTCATCTTTGCTTTCAGGCGACACATGTGTTGGTTCTTCATCTTTGTTTTCAGGACAATCATAAAACTTTTCTTCTTCAACCTAAAACACAAAGCACATAATAAGCATTAGCTTTTAATGAACCATTACCATACGTTTAGTTATACATGTCTAAATTCATCATTTAAAACAAAACCATCAGTATTGATTTTTTACACATTCCTTATGAATCCTTATGTCCTCAATTTTGAATTCGTGTATTTCTTGAGTTTTATGGATGAGGACAGATGCTTTATTTTCTCTAAGATTTATTAAAGTCACAGCTCCTCTTCTCGGGTTCCCTCTGTAAAAGACATATACTTCTTGGTTTACAGCTAAATCCTCCAATCTTAGTAAATTATCCCTTGGGCTACCATCTTCTGAGGTCAGTTGAAATTTTTCCCAAGAAGATGGAATCTGGCTAAAAAAGTATGAACTAGCCTGCAAAATCAAGAAACTAAACCCCTAAACTTTAAACTCCTAAAATTTCATGGAATTTGTGTCACAGGATTAGAAAGGCTTTATACCTGCGCTACGTTGACATTGGCATCTGCGCAGGAAGGTATCTGATTCTCTTTTTCTTTTGACATCTGCAAAAATAATGTTTTTTTAGGAACCGTTTGTTTTTACAGTTTATGAAAGACAAAGCATCAACCATTAGTGTTGGAGTCTCCGTGGCATTTAGTGTTGGAGTCTCGCTGATATTTTGTGTTGGAGTCTCGCTGATATTTTGTGTTGCAGTCTCGCTGATATTTTGTGTTGGAGTCTCCGGGACCTTTTCCATCTGCAAATATTCATGTATTTTCAGGAAACATTTCTTACAACATCTTATCATCATCATCATCATCATCATCATCATAATATACATTATGTACAAGTCAGCAATTTTACCTCAACATCATCACCACAGTTTTGTGTGTCATACTGCGTCTGCGTTTTGTCAACGTTTTATGTGCTCTGCTGCTAATATTTTAGAGTAACAAAATAGTTAGTTTTTACTTGAAAATAGAATGATGCTTTTTTAAAGTAAGACAAGTCATATAGTTTACTTCTTCACTGAAAAAAGGTTCCTGAGGGGTCAGATTGGGAAGTTGAAATTCATCATCGCGCAACTACAAAATTCTTAAAATATCACTATCAGTCTCTCCTAAAATATTTTAGGAATGTAATCATAAATTATAGTATACCTTCATAACTTAAGGATAGTAATGCCTTCCTAATTTAGAGAGAAGGCATATAGATTACCTCTTCGGGATCTTCAGGAGTTGGACTGGGGATACGTTGTTCTCGAGGGGTTTGAATTGGGTGCGGAACATCATCACAACGCAGCTGCAAAAATTTTCAAATACCATTTAAACAATATAAGAACGCATTACCTCTTCATTGGAACGATCTGTTTGAGCAGCATCTCTGCTAGGAGACTTACTACCGAAAGTGTTCTGTTGCTCACCATCTGTCTTAGACTGCAAGAACAAATAGAGACATATCAAATATCACTTGAACAAATCCAATCCAAATTCAAAACAAGAATAAAATAAGACAAAAAAACTATCTTACTTGTTTGATCCCCATCTTTTCTTCTATATTGGACAAGCGGATATTAATATCACTTAGTCCAACTTTAACCATATTGTAAAGGAGGTCCAACTTTGTCTTCAACGAGTCATCAGTTGATCCATCTCCAGTTCCAGCCAGCTCCAGCATTAGATGGACCGGCTCTTGCAACCACTCCAAACCGGTGGGATTGTTGTGCAATTTGATCTATGGCTTCCAAGATGTCAATGGTTCCGGTCTCCCAGTCCTCAATCTTCATTTTGTAACCCTTGCTTATAATGTCAGCAGGGGTATACAGGTCTTCACCAGGTTTGTCTTCCAAAAACACTTTGTCTTCAGGATCGCTTGGAATAGATGGTAAGACACAGACTACTCTAAGCTGCACAACATAAGTAAATTTTTTTTTATCAATTCAGGAAGATAATCCTAAACAAAGCACAACATTCTGAGAATCAAGGCTTTAAAAACTAACATCGCGAAAACCTTCGATGGCCACAACTTAAGAAGTTGTAGGATTTGTCAGACGAAGGTATTTCTCACAAAGAAAAGCTGTTGGGGACTCCAGACTGCTGATTGAGCTGAACGCATGCTGAAGCTGTGGTACTGACTCAAACATCCACAGATTCAATGATATTGAGAAACCGTGAATATCATACTTTGATTTCCTTAGCCGTGTTGGAACAAGCTTTTTAACTGAGTTTAGCAGAATAATATAGGAGTCCCTCCCCCACGGAGAACTCATCAGTGTCTCCAAATTCTGTTATATCTTGAAGAATTTCTTTGGAAAACGATATCCATGATACCTCGGAATTACTAAGGACTCGATGAGAATCAGCATTGCTAGACAGAACCTCTCATCTTTGTTCTCCTCTGTCTCGCCAGTATTGCTTAACACATTTAAGAGGTCCGAAGGAGTGTGACTATTCTCTACATCACCCCAGTCATATTCTAACTCTTCTTCCTCTTCTTCCTTCACTTCTTCGTCCTCTTCTTCGTTCTCTTCTAATTCAGAGCATGATAACACCGTATTTTGACCACTTTTATGGATCGTTTTGAAATACTTTTTCCATGTTTTTAATTGCTTTTAAGTACTTTTATTACGTATCTCTAGTATTTGTAGTTCCAAGACTCTTTTCAGGTAACTTTGGGAAAAGCTTAACAAAATTGATAGAAAACCAGATTTCAGCTCAAAGTCAAACCGTCAGAAGTTCACCCCCGATTGAAGGCCTTCGCACCGTCTGATCCAGCTCAAATTTGGAGATCTTAAAGATGGAAGTATCAGATTTCCAGCACACTTTACAGCTTGGCAATCCAACGGTTCAATCAAAAGATACGCAAAGAGCAAGATGTCTCATAAACCAGCCGGCAAGCGTTTCCACCCGCGGCCAACAGGCCATTTCCCGCGGTCACAATCATCCCGACCGCGGCCAGCCACCCATTCCCCACGGTCACACTCATCCCAACCGCGGCCAGCTAACTCCGACTCTGAAGGCTCATTTCTGAAGCCCATATCATTTTCCCAGCCTTGATTCCGGAACACTAGACCCTAGAGATGTCTTGAGCACTATAAATACATGTTTTAGGAACCCTAATTCGTATGACCTTATATGCTCTTATTGTTTTAGAATAATTTTTAAGTTTTAGGTTTTAGGGAGAGAGAGATTTGTCTCTTGAACCCTTGTTCTTTCTTTTTCAATTTCGGTTTCTATTCTATTTCTTAATACTATGTTTTTGATTTCGTTCATCATGTCTGAGTAGTTTTATTGTTGGGATAAAGGGATTTTCGATGGGGATATATATGTTCGGTGAGGATTTCATTGGCTTTTGAGCCGAATCTTAGAATTTTTTCTTCTGAATTCGTTTTTACTGCATGAGAGTAGCGTCATGAACTATAATCTGATCCATATGCTTGGTGACACGAAAGTGTTCATCCGGTGTCAGATATAGTTTGGGAGAGCAAAACAAACATAGGAGTGGAAACCTACCTATGGGCGATTTGTGAATACTGACGAGTCTTAAACATAATGCATCTCTCATTTTCCAGGGCCAGAGTGGAAACCTACTGGTCAGGGTTGAGAGAGATAGTTGTCTATGATCACGACAGTGGCGTATTCATACGTCCGTGACTCCAGTAAGTTTAAGCTAAGATCTTATCAAATTTACTCTCTAGCAATGTTTTGAATCGTTCATACCCCTGAAAAAACTTCTCTGAACCCCAGCGCCTCTTTTCTTATAGATTTACACCGATTTTCATTTAAGCTTTAGTCTAGTTTCTTTACTCTTTCAATCGATTTTCATTTAAGCAATTTGGTTAGCTGTTTTTCTCGTTTTTACCCTTTTTCGTTAAGTTTAGTTATTAGGTCATTTTAATTTCCGTAGTTTCTCTTTAAAATTTGTTTTTACGTTTTAAACACACCACCAAAACCCTCACAAAACTCGCCTGGTTCTAGACTTCCTTACTTTATATTTCTTTCGAAGACATTTGCAGGAAAGATCCTCCTTCCCTGTGGATTCGATCCCTAAGTACTACAATCGATCAGCTGTGCACTTGCGGCTATTGATTTCATTTAGGGTAAGACTTGACACCCTCACACACGACCACATCAGAGCACTTCAGTCCCGTAACGATATCAATTCTCTAGTAGAGAATCTCATTGGTTGTGCTTCGAAGTGGAACCAGAGCTCATTCTCTTTGACTGTTTTGATAGATCGAGTGAGCAACAAATGGACCATTTTACCAGACATCATAATAGAATCTCTTAAAGCCAGCTTCAAGATAGGCCCTAGGAAGGTGTTCCTAACTCTATGAAACTCTTCGACGCTAAGATCACTCCTGACTTTTTCAATTGTCTTGAAAGATGCAAATTGATCTACAACTGGCCCTGATTCTTGATTTGGCTCCTCCCCTATCTTGAAATGAAGTTTAGGGACGATAATTGTTGGAAGAGGTTAAAAATAATCCATTGGGAATCCTTCCTGAAATTCTAAAAACACATATTCAAATTTCAGACAAACACAAACACAAGAATGAAAACAATGCACAAATCAAACACTAAAAAACAAACAAAAATGAACAAACTTGATTTGATACATAATACCACACAATCACAATGCCTTCAGGTTTAGGAAAGCCTTCAGGTTAATGAAACACAAATCAGAGTCACGGTTTAAGGAAGGGTAATTCTACACAAAGTCAATCACAAATTCAGCAAACACAAAAACAAACACAATTCATGAAGACATATTACTAAACTTTTCCATATGAACATATACAACCCTAATCCAACCTCAAACATAATCTCAGGGGTCAGGTTTTAAGAAAGCGTTCCTAAATCACCCATAAATTTCCTAAAACCCACAAATCAAAATGAACTAATACAAACTAGAGAGAAACGCTTTGTTAAGAAACTAAACAAACACATTCAAAACAGGCATAATTTGGGAACTAACAAAAATTCGAAAACGATTCGGGAATTCATTCGTAATTAGGGTTTTTTTAAATGTTAAATCGATAAGAGACTTACACTTAAATCGATGTGAAATTATTGTTCTTCCTCTTTCGATGTTCACTAACGCCACCGATGAAGCGATTTAAGCCTCCGATGAAGTGAAATCTCCAAATCGAAAACCAAAACCCTAAATCGATGTGAAATGATGGTTCTTCCTCTTTTGCTCTCAGATCGGTTTGTGTCGTGTTACAGTGTTTAGGGTTTAGGGTTTAGGGTTTAGGGTTTAGGGTTTTAATTTGATTGGTCGAAAACAAAGAGAGAAAAGCGCCTTGCCATGTAATTGATGATGTTTATTCCACGTGAAATGTGACATGGCAAGGACGCTTGATCGGCGATATTTGATTGGTTAAGACATGTTGAGTCACATTCTGTCTTCAATATTTGTTTTTATTAAAAATATCTAAAACTGAAGAAATTAAGAACGGATAAAGACGCTGATCTTTTATACCTGACCCGTCTTAATTTATTGTGTTTGTAAACAGCCAAAGGCCCAAAACTGAAATACGGCCCATTCATTCACATTTTTTATATTTATTCCAACTTATAATATGTTTCCACGTAAAAAGGAATTTCTTTTAAAAATAAAAGATTACATACTTATTAGCAAGATTTACCAATATAAATGTAACAGAATATACAAAAAGGTTAATATTTCAACTTATTCAATCAGTTAGCTTCCATTACAATATATAGATATAACATTTGACAATTCAATCAATCTGAAAATATTGATTTTCAAAGATTTCCGGAACTATACCTACTTCTACGCACATTCCGAATATTCATATTCTCCATTTCATTTCTCTTTTTTGAAATAATAAAAATCCCGCCAGACATCAATTCTTTAGGATACTGAATAGCTCTTTCTCCATATATATACCATTTTCATTCACAAAATGTCTATAGTACGTAGACGTACAGCTGCTTTAGTTCATTTTGCAAAACTAGATCAATCCAGTGAAATTCAAAAAGTTAGGACTAATATGTTTTCCTTCTGGAAAGTGAAGAGCAAACAGTCAGGATTTATAATAGAAATAGTTCTGGACGAAAAAATATGGATGCTCTTATGTATTCCATTTTTTTTGTTATTTTCTCAATATATAAATTATATACTCATACTATTTTATTGGTATTTGACAGGGAACTAGGATTCACACCATGGTTATGAAGAACTGATCGGAAAACATAAGGGCATTCTTATTGAAGGAAAATCACTTTCAAGTAATTGTTTCTTATTGAAAGAGTATTATGGTGATTTTAGGACTACTCCATTACCAGTCAAGATCTCTTTGTGCAGGACGATACGTGTGAAGAATTGATCGGAAAACATAAGGGCATTCTTATTGAAGGAAAATCACTTTCGAGTAATTGTTTCTTATTGAAAAAGTATTATGGTGATTTTAGGACTACTCCATTACCAGTTATGATCTCTTTGTGCAGGACGACGCGTGCGAAAGAGATTACTGATTTTCCATCAAACTTGCCTAAAAAATATTTGACTGATTTAAAGTCAATCAAGGACGACAAGCTCGACAAAAATGTTATCATCGGTATGTTTCCTTCAAAATTTCAACAAAGCTATTCTATTGTACCTATTTGTCATTAAATGCAAATCTTTCGTACTGGAGATGTCCTTGGACAACTTGTCACGGTGGAAAGTATGGAAGTTATTAAAACTAAAGGCAAAAGTGAGATCAGTGAGAAATTAATTAATGATAACACTACAGGATACCAAGTAAGTTCTATTATCATACAAAATATCTAGAAAATCTTATAATTATCACTACAAGAAAACACGGTTTTTGTGACTACCTTTTGTGACTTTTTTTTTGTCGCAAAAAAGGGACGATATTGTGACTTATTTGTGACTAATAAACGACTAATTATGATGCAGAGGCACAATAGTCGCATATTACCGACGAAACCCAGTAGTCATACAAGTGTCACCTATTCGTGACTAATTAAACACTGGTAGTCGACAATATAATTATGGTTGCAAAAGAGTTGGATATTAACATGAATTAACAACTCATGTTTTAGTCGCAAAGTGTAGTCGCAAAAGTAGTCCCAAATTTGAGATGGATTTGCAACGCAAAATAATTATATATGTCTAAAAAACATATTTTCAACAAATTTAATAGCAGTCACAAAAGTGCCTTACAATACTCACTGATTTGCGACCAATACCTGAAACTGTGACTGATTTGTGGCCAATACCTGAAACAGTGACTGATTTGCTTCGGTTAGCAACTTCAATCGTTTCTTTATTAGAAATTCATTAATCTAGAATTGGAAATAGGTTAATTTCAAAGTTTAAACATACATTTGAACTAGTGTATACACTGAGTCATGATAACAAATGATTTTTTTTTTTAATTTCAAATTTTTTTTTGTGTTTCTATCTAATCATAACATGTACTAAATGTTACATGTGTTTTATAAGGAATGATTTTGAAAGATAAAAACTCTCTCATAATTTACTTAACATATCTTAGTTTACTCTTTAAATAAAGATTTCTACTTTAGAATTAGAATAAGAATGATTATAAAGTTATATATAAACTTTATATGCTCTAAAATTTGAAGGATCAGGGTAAGGATTTGTGACTTACAAAATTTAATCACAAATCAATCACAATTTGTGACTATTTGCAACTATCATAACAATTTTTTAACAAATTTAATAGCAGTAACAAAAGTGGCTTAAAATACACACTGATTTGCCCCTGATTTGCGACCAACACTTGTAATTGTGACTGATTTGCTTCGGTTTAGCAACTCCAATTGTTTCTTTATAAGAAATTCATTAATCTAGAATTGAAAATATGTTAATTTAAAAGTTTAAACATACATTTGAAATAGTGTCTACACTGAGTCATGATAACATATGATTTTTTTTTTTAATTTCAATATTTTTTACTTGTGTTTCTATCTAATCATAACATATACTAAGTCTTACATGTGTTTTATAAGGAATAATTTTGAAAGATAAAAACTCTCTCATAATTTACTTAACATATCTTAGTTTGCTCTTTAAATAGAGATTTCTACTTTAGAATTAGAATAAGAATGATTGTAAAGTTATATATAAACTTTATATGCTCTAAAATTTTAGGGATTAGGGTAATGATTTGTGAGTTACAAAATTTGATCACAAATCAGTCACAGTTGTGACTACTTTGCAACCATATAACATATTTTTTAACAAATTTAATAGCAGTCACAAAAGTGTCTTAAAATATTCACTGATTTGCCACTAATTTGCGACCAACACCTGAAATTGTGACTGATTTGCTTCGGTTTAGCAACTCCAATCATTTTTTTGTAAAACAAATTCATTAATCTAGAATTGTAAATAGGTAATTTAAATGTTTAAACATACATTTGAACTACTTTATACACTGAATCATGATAAAAAATTATATGTTTTTTTAATTATAAATATTTTTTACTTGTGTTTCTATCTAATCATAACATGTAGAAAGTGTTACATAAAACAAATATTTTTGAAAAATAGATGGTTGGGATTAAACATCCAAATCAAGTGTTGAAGAAGAACTCAAGGATTCGTTGAAGATGCTTTTGGTCGGTGAAAGTTTCAAGATCTGGCCGGATTGAAGTTTAGAGGCTTTAGATGGTGAGAGTGGAGATGTGTGTCCGCGGGGTGGTTTTGAATTTCAGGTGAGGAGTTATATGTGTTGGTTACTAGTTTTCGGTAGCCGGCATTCTTGGATGTGGGGTTTTTGTGAGCACCGGTCCTCGTCACCTCTGAGAGAAAAGAACCAACCTGATGTGTCGCGGAAGACGGATCTGGTGGCCGGAATTGGACATGCCGGTTTCTCGATTCTGCCGATGGTATGCTTCAGATCTCGTGTCCACCAGAGCTATGGTGTGACTGGGCTCGATTTCAACCTTTTCACAACCACATATCATTTTTTGATGTATCTATTAGATCTCATGTTTAGCTATTTTATTTCTTATGCTCTTCACCAAACTTTTGTTCAATCCACCATTTGATGTAACATTCTGATGCCCTTTAGGATTTTTTTTTATAATAAATTTGAATAAAAAAAATTATAAGATATTCTCCGGCCCTGGCGTCATCTCTCGTGTCCAATTCGGAAACGTGATTTTTTTTCTTTGTTATCGGAAATAAATTTTATTTTTATTTTTAATTTCAATTCTGTTTAATTAATTAATTTAATAAATAATAATCATTAGAGAAAACAACAAACCGTCCCAAAACAGTTTCAATTATATGACTTTTCAGGGTGTTTGAAAGTGGTCGCTAAAATGACACGATAACATGTCATCACAAAGTAGTCGCATATTTGTGACTATTTGGTGACTATTGTATTTTTGCGACGAAAAATTTGCGACCATTGTAAATAGTCTTACATTAGTCGCAAATAGTACATTTGCGACCATTTTAGAACGATTTAAGTAGTCACAAAAACTGTGATTTCTTGTAGTGCATGCGACGCTGATATGTTTTTTGCTCAAGTGATGTCCAACTGAAATGTACACTATGGAGACAATAATGAAAGACAACTATTGAGTACACTGACAAACGTATAGATTATATCGTTTTCTGTGTAATGCGTTTTGTCTTTATAAAAGAGTACAAAGGTGAGATCAAAATATCCTATAGTCATACAGTTTTTGAAATTGGTATTGCATTAATTTGTATTTTGTTGTTATTTTGTTTTTTTTTGTTTTTTGTTAGTATAGGTGACATCAATATCAAACGCTTTCAACTCCACAAAAATTTTGTTTGATCCTGACGTGAAGATCGTGTAAGGCTTCAAAGAAAAATATGTAATGACACCATTTTTAAAATATTAACAGTATTATATTTATTAAATAAATGTGTTTGGTTTTTAGGTTGCCAAAAAACAATCAAATGATTGTGTAAGCTGAACAGAGTTATTCGATTTCTTGGGATGGTGCGATTGACTACCGTGAAACAAATTTAGGTGTGAAGAATAGGAGGCGGACGATAGCTGTAATTCGTGATACACAAGTGATATGAGATAAATTTACTAATGTTAAAATTTTATTTACATTTCAAAATGATACATATTAATAGTTTTATTATAGCCCGACAAGATTGTAACTTGCGTAACAGTCAAAGACGTTGACACTTCAAAGCTGTGATATTATTGGGCTTGCAAACCTTGAAACATCGAAGTTCTAGAGCATGGCATCATGTCTGATGAAGAAGATTACGATAAATGGATTCTTCTTTTCTGTTGCAAAAATTGTGGAGATAATTATTCATATGATGTTGTCGTGGTAAGGTAATACATATAATCATCCCATTAAATTTTATGTTAATTCATTACAATTCAAATAACTGAAATTTCTGTTTCCTTATAAAATAATGTAGGTATTATATCGTATGATTTGTTACTGATGAATCAGACGTCGAAGTCTGATTCGTGTTGTTTGAAGACACTGCTAAAAAACTTTTAGGTCATTCAGCTGAGTTGATAATGGAATAAACTGACGAGGTCATTCCTTAAATCCTTATATACAATATGCATTATTTACATGGTCTGATATTATATTAATCCGAGGAATATAATATTGTATAGGATTTACCAAGAGGACTCCCTGATAGCTTGACTAAGCTCCTATCAATGAGGATGCTTTTCAAAATAACAGTTTCAGAAGAACATACTAAAGGAAGTTAGTCTCCGTATGTAGTTGACTTATGGTCTCAAGATCTCGACATTACGACTGAGTGAGATTCTCGATCAGACGTAATATTTTCAAAAACTCAGCGAGATAAAAAACCTGCTATTTGGATAATTAATTTAAATTAAGTCGTAAACAATGTTATCTATTTCAGCAACCGTTGATGCTTACAAGTTCTGAGGAACTTGATAATCCTTCGTTTAGTGCTTCCCTGACTCTTGCATCTAAAAAGCAATAGAAGAGTCCTGAATGTTTTGATGAAGGTGAGAGATCGGTTAACAAAAAAAGACCTAAGCAAGAAATTCTGATAAAGTTATGAAGAATTATATTTCAGTTGATTGATTATTGCTTTTAAACTTTTTAAAATTTTTATGTCTTCATAACGTTTGAATTCTATTCGTTATTTTTTTTCTTTTCATATTTAACTTTATTGTGGAACTTCAATGTTGACATAGACTTCATTATTTATTTCAATTTTATTCCCATTTTTTGTTATTTTCAAAATTTTGTATAACCAACTGTCATAAACTTGGAACTTAAAATTACAAGAAGACGAATATAAAAATATAACTGTCTTATCTTTCTTTTTTTGGTCCAACTAACTGTCTTATCTTTCATCTTCACATTTAAAAAAAAAAAAACACAGAATGTCTCATTGCGAGAGAGTTTCCGATTTTTAGAAGACAAACTGCAGAAATCGTATTTGGGTCCAAATACTAAGAGATTACATGAATTATTGGTCCACGGATCGCCCTCATCGGATGTAAGTTCTTGCGGATGAACTTGTAAGTTTTGAAGGTTTACAATAGTATTACGTTGGGATGTATTTGTTAATTTTAATTTTCTTTAAAATTAAAAATGTATTATTCAATATGGATATCAGAGGAAATTCGAGTATCAATTGCTTGAAGGAGATTGGTATATTATTAGTAATTTTGAATTAATGACAGACTACTTGGTCCAAGTATTAGTTTCTGTGTGTTTTATATTTTCCCAAAAGTCTTTTGTAATCAAAACATATTAACTAACATTTGACTGAATTCTCACAAATTTCCAAAGAAGATGCATTTTATTAAAATTAATACATCTTTATCTATATTACTCTTCAATATATTTTTTGGAAAATACCCTTAAAACAAAAAATTAAAAGTTCTTTTGG
The DNA here is from genome assembly GCF_000478725.1 of Eutrema salsugineum. Lineage (NCBI taxonomy): Eukaryota > Viridiplantae > Streptophyta > Magnoliopsida > Brassicales > Brassicaceae > Eutrema > Eutrema salsugineum. Next base: position 9,457,842 of record NW_006256901.1, on the reverse strand, counting down.
AATTAGATGTGATCTTTATTATACATAAATATAATTTATACGATAATAAAGTGCAAATATGAGCCCATCAGAACACACACCATAAACTATCAATATACTAAAACTCAGCCAAATAAAATTAACACTGTACCTAGTAACATTCAAATTGTAGAAAAACGTTCAAGCCCGCGTGCGGGGCAGTATCCTAATACTAATTATGTATGACTTGAAAATAAATAATTAAATAACTAAAAACCTATTACCTTGAATTAGCGGGAATTGCGAGAGAAAGAAGGAGAGATATATCGTCTCGAAGAATGAAGAAGGAAACGAGCAAATGAGTAGGAGATCTGAGCGCTATATAAAGGACTTCAGGATCATCGCTAATTCATTGTTAAATATGGTTTTTTGCCACTCGCGGGAAACAACAAGGCTACGCGCGGGCGCAGGAAATGAAAAGACCAAGGTATAAAATAAATGTTATATTTATATTTGCATACAATTTACGACGATTCATTGTCAATTCGTCGTAAAAAATTTATGAATTCATAAAATTATATAACAATATTTAAAATATAGAAGTTTAATTATTTTACAATATATAAGTTTAACAATTGTAGAAAATTCTGGAACATAATTATATTACAATATAAAAGTTTCAAATACGTTTACAAATCACATGATTCATTTTCAGATGACGAGCCTTCTGAATCTTCATCATTAAGTTCATCACTTTCCTCAAACTAATCTTCCTCATTTTCTTCCTCTGTATCGTCGGGAAGATATTGAGCTTGTCTGTTTTGAGGATCTATCAAGAGGATAACGTCAGTTCTTTCACTTGGATCTGCGATATCGTAGGAGTGATCTTCTTGCATTGGAAGATTGTTCCACCCCCACCCCCACAATTCGCCCTCTCATAGAAATTTTAATGACAGATAACCATTGAGCACCAATTGTGCGAACACGAGATATGGAATAAAGCATACTTGTTCTGCTTGTGATACGAGTATGAATGGCTCAAACTTATTGTAATGACGAGATTGGTTGACATCCACTGTGCCAATTTTGTTTTTTTGGATACCTCGTCCAATTGTTGGATCAAACCCGTCATATTTGAAAATAACGCATCTCAAACCTAGGCAGCCAGGGTATTCTAATGTAATGATGTCTTGCAGCACTCCATAAAAATGTATCTCGCCCTTCACATATACTCCATAGTTATCCGTAGCCCTTTGAGTGCCGTATTTGAATGTATGGAATATATATCCGCGTCTGTAATACATGGGTGCAATCGTTATCTTTGATATAGGGCCTCCGAGCAATTCATGGAACCAAAGCGCATATGTTGTATCTCCATGCTCCACCTAATTCATTAATGAATTAATATATATATATATATATATAGATATATAGATATATGTATTATAGATTAAAAGTTCAACTAATTATGGGGATGCGAAGTAAGCAAGTGCAGCTTTGTGCACCGGTTTGAGGCTACGGTATGGGAACACACCGGTGCAGCTGAGAAGACATCCCTTTGAAGCACTACACCGAGCTAAGAAACGAGCCATTCTTGATCTGTGTGAGCTCATTTCTAAGGCCATTTCACTAAGAGCTTCACACTGGTCTACACTTGGAGTGAATCTTGATCAGAGCTGAGGAGAGGTCGAGGCTTGGAAGCTACACCGAGCAAGCTTCAGGAGATGTGTTGGTCGATGAAACTCCTGCCGTGAAGATACCAAGCAAGACATGGAGCTGATTCAGATTGGTGTCAACAATTAATTTCCAGCTCACCTTTCTCGCCAAAAACTACACCGAGCAATATTCAAAGGATGTGGTGCTCGGTGCAAATTGTGATGAAAGGATTCCAAGCTACACACCGAGGCCTTCAAGTCCAATGTGAGCATCTCCCTAAAATAACTCCATTTATACCGAGCAACATATGGAGATGATCTAGCTCGGTGTAAGCATCTTCTTCAAGGGACCTCTCTACACCAAGCTGCACACTTAGAGGATCTAGACCAGTGCAAGCTTCAAGACCCATCAAAGCCGGGTCAGTACCCAGTTTGTCCTGTGCTAACCCGGTCCAGACCTCCTTTTATAAATACTTTTTTTGGCAAAAACCCTAGACATCATTCATTTTTATTTTGTTTCTTTGCATCTTCTGTGAAAATACCTTATCATTGTTAAGATATATCTTTGTTTTTAATTAATTCAAATCTGTTTCTTATCAATCGTTAAGTTGGGCTTCCCTTCTCCTTACCTTAAGGCCACGAAAATTAGGCTCTAGAGACTTTAGAAACTCTAAAGAATTTGCTTCAATACTTCCTTTCACTATTGGGCTTTGAAAGCTATGGTTTTCTTCTAAGGGAAAAAAAAATCAAAACATTAAAAAAAATATATATATATATTTTTTTGAAATCCAAAATTTATAAACCCGTTTTTGAATTCAGAAATTCGAAGTCAGAAAAGAAATCCATTTTTTTAACCGATTCAAAATTTAAACAAGTCCCAAAACGCCTCCGGGTCAGATCCGGTTTCGCTAACCTTATGCTCTGATACCAAACTGAGACATCCTAATCTTGCAAATTAAACATAACTTGATTTGTACTCATTTAACAACTTTTAAAAAGAATAATAACCTCATTGAATATTTATTTAGTGTCTAAAATCCTTTATTAAAAATAAATAAACCGAAAACTTGAAACGTCTTAACAAACTGAGTTTTGAATATTTGAAGAAAACTTAAAGAAAATATAATTAAGTTCTTATTAAAACTAAAATGCACCCATGGTCCCCGGAAGCAACTTCACAACAACCGCCACAAAAACTAGTCATCGGTCTTACCTGAAAAAGAAGAGAGGGGTGAGTATTTTGGGAAAACTCAGTGAGGGTGTGTGATAACACCGTATTTTGACATCTTTTATGGATCATAATTGTATCTTATGCAGGTGTTTTAACTCTGTTTTCAATAGTTTTTAAAGTGTTTTCAATGTTTTAGAGTTTCAAAAGACTTTTCAGGAAACTTGGGCAAAAGATATGCAATTTGGAACAATGAGCAATTTTAGATAAATGCAGACTGTCAGAAGTATGACAAGCGATGAAGATCTTCTCACCGTCTGATCACCCCCAAAATATGTGACAACATAGAGGATACAACCAGCTTTCTAATGCAATTAGTTTGGAGACAATCCAACGGTTAGATCTTCAGATACACCCGATGCAATAAAGACAGAAAATGCAGTTTCGGAAGACGACATCAACCGGGACCGCGGCCAAAGCCTATTTCCCCACGGGTAGAAGCACCGCGACCGCGGCCAGTAGTCGTTCACTTCCCAGACGACCTAATTAAAGCCCAAATCAATTCCTTTTGTTATTTTTGAAGACCTAAGTGTCCAAGACCACTCCAAAAACTATAAATACCCTCTTTAGGTCATTCTAAAGAGGGAGACCAATAGAGACCGAAATATAGACAAACCTAGAGAGAGAGAGGGATTTCGTGTGGAACCCTAGAGAGGAGGCCGCCGTATTAAGGAGAAGGAGCCATCGCTGGAGGAAGTCATCGCGCCTCCGTCTGCTTTTCCGTTCTTCGTTTTTCTTCTCTGTTTTCTTTACTTTCCTGCAACTTTCAATACTCTATGATACTTTGTTACATTGTGTTTGAGTAGTTTCCCAGTTGGGTTTAAAGGGATGGTTCAAAGGGAATTTTGTGTGTCTTTGCTTATGAATCGATAGATTTAGGATTTATAATCTTCTAGATGTTATTAGTTTGCCTTTGATTTTACTGCGTGATTCTTTGCTGGCCACTTAGAAGCCGATCTGATATGATATGTTACGAAAGTTTTCATTGATTGTCTGAACTAGGGTGAAACGAGAAATAATTCTATAGGAGTGGAAACCTACCTGTAGTTGAGTTGTGAATGTTGATGAGTCTTGTTCTGCTATTGCATCCACTCCCTTCTAGGATCAGAGTGGAAACCTACTGATCAGGGTTGCGAGAGATAGTTGTTTAGTGCTGCGAAAGTAGGCTATTCATACTTCTGTGCCTCGATTTCTAGAACATACATAGTTGATTACCTTTATCACTTGTTTAAAATCGACATAGCTTAATCCATGAATCCCTGCGAAACCCCTTGAGCCCAGCGTTTGTCTTTAATTGTTTACAGCCTTCTACTTCCAATCGATTTTTCCCTGCTTTCATTTGTTTTCGATTTTTACTTGCTTACTGTGTTTCATTTTCAATTGCTTTCATTTGCCTTGCTTTTTAGTTTAGATTTAGTGTCAACAAAACCCAAAACCAAAACCTAAACCTGTTTAGTTCTAGTTTGATTTAAGCATTGTCGTGAATTCGTATTGAAACAACTAAGTCTCTGTGGATCGATACCCTAAGTACTACAGCGCACCTCTGTGCACTTGCAGACATTTAGGGGTTATAAATTTAAAGCCTGAATACCCCGTTTACAATCGCATCAAGTTTTTGGCGCCGCTGCCGGGGACTTTGATTTGTTTCGTTGCGAATCCCAGCTTAAATCCATTAAAACACTTGTTTACTTTTACTTTTTCTCTTGAATCTTTCAGGTTTTTCTACAATGGGAGACCGGAAACATGTTCCCGGGACTCTTGGTGATCTACCATATCGTGTGGATGGTGATCCAAGCGACGATGATCTGACTGACGATGAGTTTGAAGAAGCGATCTATGATGAAAATGAGCTAATCGGATCGGTAAAACATGAAGGTGATGATGAACTGATTGGAAGTTTTGATTCACTCGAGAAGTTCATGGGAGATCGAAGAGCTATTCAACCAGCCTTGCCAGAGGATGGCAAAACCGAAATTAAGGTACACTATATCCACTTAGTATTCATCCGAACACCCAATGGACCATATCGAGACGTTCGAAGAATTATGTGCAACCATTACAGAAAATGGGGATTACCACAAGTGAAGTCTTTTCCCATTCTCTTTGAGAAACAATGCCAGCAAAAGGCTAAAATCTTTAGAACCTGCTTCACTAAAAACGTGGGCAGCGTGTAGAAAGGCTTTCCTAAATCGTTTTTACACTAGAAACCGTTCTAATCTCTTAAGGAACAAGATAATAAATTTTAAACAAAAAGAAGATGAAGATCTTTTAGATACTTTGGAAAGATTTAGGGAATATCAAAGAGATTGTCCACATCACGGATATACCGAAGAATACCTGATGGGTATCTTCTATCGAGGCATTACTCCAGAGTTACAACACTCTTTCGACACAGCAAGTAATAGAGACTTCTCAACTAGATCTGTAGAAGATGCTCGTGTTTTCATCAACAATTTCGCAAACAGCATCCGTAATCAAGCAACCTTTTGTAATCCTGCACTTCCTGAGATGAAAAAAGAGATTTCGGAAGTCATGAAGTGTCTCCATCACATAATGAGTCAACTTGGATTGCAACAACCAAACAAGGCACACAATACGTGTAACTTTGATGGTTGGGACAACCCGATGGATTCTTATGATCAAGAGATGATGAACACTGCCGAAGTCTATCAAATCCAAGAATTTTCCTTTGTTTCTGATCACCGCGGATCCATTCATTTGGACCCCGGCCAACAAAGCTTTCACCGCGGTCGTGTCTGTTCTGACCGCGGCCAAGACCTGTTTCACCGCGGTCGCGAGCCTTACGACCGCGGGAAACCATCTTCCGAACCTATCTGGGCTATTCAAGCTAATTACAATCCCTATCCTAGTTTTCCCTCTTCTGAAACTGGAAATCTAAACAAAAGAATGCTAGAGCTTGAAAAATCTAGGTCTGAAGAAATTAGTGATCTTAGATCTGAACTAAAAATGATGCAAGAAGATTTCAATGAAAATTTTTCCACCCTCCTTAGCCTGATGATCAAAGCTAATTCCAAAAACATAGATAATACCGGAGAAGAGCCAAGTGAAAATTCTTTCAAAAGCTCAAGCGAAGCAGATCCCTCCGATCATGTGAAAGCTATCACCCTTAGGAGTGGATTAGCTTACAAAGAGCCTGAATTTCCTATAGATCCCGAAGATGAGAAAAAGGGTAAGGAAAAGGAAAAAGAAAGAGAAGGAATCATGGTTGAAGATGTTGAAAAAGAAGTTGTAGGAGAGAAGGATGGAGAAGAAGCAAGAGAAGATATACCCCGAGAAATTCTCGGAGAAGACCCGATTCCACCCCCACCAACTCGTGTCTATAAATCTAAACCACCATATCCTAGAGCCTTAAGAGCCCCGAAGTAGGAGAAAGAAAAAGCTAAGCTGAAAGAGCTAATCGATCAATTAAACGTGAGATTACCTTTCATAGAAGCTTGTGCTATGATTCCCGCTTTAAGAAAATACATGAAGGGTATTCTAACAAATTCTTTAACTCTTGAAGAAGGAGTTATGATGATTGATAACTAAGAGTTTTCAGGCTCTTAGAAGGGTTATCAATCCCCTTGTCAAAGTAGTATAAGGGTGTCAAACCAAGCTTGTAAACGAGACACTAGCCTATGTCATTTGTTCTCTTAAGTCAAGACAAGAAGGTAAAAGTTTGGTGACGATGATTAACAAGCAAATAAGCAATAAAATTAAATAAAAACAGAGATTTAAACTAATCAAGATGCAAACAACAAACAGGTGATTCAGATGATGATAATGAATGATAAAGGCAGAAGCTTTAGACAGGATATTTGACTCGGGTGCTTCTAAGTTAAACTAATGGATTAATGAATCATTTTATCAAGCGATTTCATTTAACTTTGAACTCAAGGCATGTTAATCTTCTCATGAAAGTATTAAACATCTAAACTGATCCTCCTTCATACCAAAATGTCTTTTGAGAAGCACGAATCAATCAGCAATAAGATTCAGTTCAAATATGTCATTTAAGAGAACAAACTATCACTCTCGCGATGAAAGACTCTTAAACCTTTAACCGAGTGGTTCAGACATTTCTACAAACACTTTTGATGCGAGATATGCCTCAGATCTGAACCTCAAGTGATATGCTTGGATCCAGCCTAGAGATCTTGTCGGTTAAAGAATGAAACATGCAAGACTAGACACCTAAACCCACTAATCTATCTTGAAAGCACCCTAATCTACTTATCTAAAGCCGCTTAAACGACTACTCACTGATCATAACGAGCTCACTAAGTCTTTTGCAAGACGTGTAGCTAGTCATGATAAGGAGTTTTGATGCTGGATGATAAAAGAAATAAAGAGAGAACAAGATTCTGATGCAAAAACGAGATATCGGATTAGATTAATCAAGTTTCACAAAAGAGGCAAGTTCTTAAAGCTAAAAACAGATAAGAGATAAGATAACTAGGTTTTTAGTCTCAAAATGTATTTATAGCAAAGGGAAAGTGTCGCGGGTCAGCCTGGAACAAACCAGGTACTGAACCGCTTCCTTGGGTTGATGGGTGAGTGCCACGGTGTGTCGGAAAGTGAAGCCGAGGTCTTTATGCCGAGGTGTGCACGTGAGTCAGGATCCAGATGAAGATCTCGTGAAAAACACGTCAAGAACATGCATGAACCCTAGTCTTTGATCCATCCTCACGTGTGTGTTCTTGAGCCATTCTGTTCTTGATTCTGGGTTCGTGACAAGGGACCTCGGGATAAAATGTCGAGGGGTCAAGATGTCGAGGTGCTTGGGAGAACACAGTCCGGCATGCACGCCGAGGTCATTACACCGAGGTGTACTTTCAACACTTAGTCGTTTCCAGCTTCAGTTCTTACGTATGCATGCCTCGATCTAATCATGCCAAGGCTTTGGCACGAGGTCTAGTCCAGAATACTTCCAAGATATGAGCCTCGACTTGAGTGATGCCAAGGTAAAGATACCGAGGCTTGTGAAAACACTTAGCGCGTATCGCAACTCATTTAGGCTTGTATCGACCATGTCATCTTCCGGAAGCAGTAACTTTCAGCACACGACTCCAATTCCTCTGGGACCAGTTCCACAGTCAAGATGACTCAATAAGCTCGAACTTTGGTGAAGAAACCATCGGAGCATGGGGAGTGGAAGGCTTCCTGGATTTCACATCTTTGCGCCGCATTGAAATCACCGGAAAATAGACTTTTAGACTGATGTGAACTCCGGAGACCCTATCTTCCAAACCTTTGCTCCGAATTGAGCGATTCCAAAGGCTTTGAGAAGATCTTCCATGGCTCTCGAACTTTGATGAAGATCGGGTAAGCTGGTTCGGACAGGAGGGGCTCCGTCCGCCATGATCTTTGAAGTTCGCCGTTCAGCTCTCGGGTACGTGCAATGCTGGTGTATGCTCCGGAAGCCATATCTTTCTTTCCACTGGTCCGAATTGGATGATTCCAACTGTTCTGGAATCTTTGCTTGATTATCTCCGACTTTGGTGAAGACCCCGCCAACTGATTCGGACCGGAAGGTTCCCCGGATTGTTGATCTCTGAATTGCGCGGGCAAGGACAACTTTTGGTCGTAAAAATCCTTGCCTCGGTCAAAAACTTGTCCCGTGGTATTTTTGCACTCGATACTCGATTCTGGCCGATCGGTAAGGTTTTTGGCCGGTAATGAGCATCCGGTAAACATTTTGGCCGAGGTTTACGACCAGCTGGTACGAGATTTGGCCGAGAAATTCCTCCAAGCGGTTTTCACCATTTTTGACCCTTTTCTTCACCGTTTTCTTTTCTGTTCCTCTTCTTAGGCTCCAATTGGTCTCCAAAGCTCCTGATAAAGACTTCAAAACATGCAAAACTCTTTGGGACCTAATGCAAGCCCTAAGTCCTATTTTGATGCCTAAAGACTCAATTTACATGAGAAAACACATGATGAGGACTCTATAATGCAACCTAAATGATGTAAAATATAGACATATCAACTCCCCCACACTTGTCCTTTGCTTGTCCTCAAGCAAAAAGAACAAATGAGAGAGAGAGGTTGTAATGCAGCTGGAGCTCATATTTCCTTTTTAGAAAGAAGTGACCACTAAGAGAACTCGGATTCATGCTCAAATATGCAATGCAAAGCTATACTCAGATATTTTCCAACTAAAGCACGGAATCTCCACAAGTCATTATCACATTCAACTCTTTCACATTCATTAAGTTTGTAACCGGTGAATCAAATGATGCAATGTTCAAATAGGCTGGCTTGGCTAGGGTAAGGTCATGAGATAAAAAATGATCTCATCGATATTCAAGCGGGTGCAATGCAACAAGGATCTCTCTATGAACGACCAAACTTCGGCAGAATGCTAAAGGTAAAAAGCAACTGATGCATACAAGGGCAAGACTCATCACACCCCACACTCCACTCAAAGCGTTTCTTACTTCTCACCCTCTCAGAATCCTCTATCTTCACAATCATTTTCTTTTCACTAGGGGACTCGCCTTTTTCTTTTATTTTCAAGCCTTGGTTTTCACTTATTCACGCAGCTCTTTTCTTTCATTGCGTATAGCCTCTTTTCATTTTCATTTCAGAACACTTGAGCCTTTGGCTTCTTTTCATTTCAGAGCTTATCTTTTCAGATCCAGGACTTAATTCATTTTCATTCATTCCCCTAGCTATTTCCACTCTCACTTTTCCACTCAGCTCACCTTTTTCCACTCACCAACAAGTATTTTCCCCCACACTTATTTCTCGCCAATACTCTCAGTTCCTTGATGTTGGAACATATCACTCAATGAGCCAAGCCCTTGTCGCTCTAAACCTAACACTTTCTGCCAAGTTCAGCCCAAGGTGGCCTTACAATTCACACACAAACATTGGCTCGAAAGAAAGATAGGTTCAAGGTGAGGGAACTGATCCATGATGCGGATTCAGCTACTTGAGCTAAGGAAGGAGGGTGGTAAAAACAATGATTCTAGCTCAAGTATGTATATCGGTATCCACAAGCCTACTCAAGCAATGCATCAAAAGATATTTACAATTCAAGTTCAGGGTTATCACTTAGCTAGAGTTGAGTGTAATTCAAACTTGCTTCTCAGATTCAAATCGTTTCAAGCTTTACAAGCACAGAATGAGTTTCACAAGCATATTTAGTTCAAGTTCTCAAGTGATTTACTCTCTAGGAAAAAATCTATCATTGCTCCTTGCACTGATGCAATCCTACATGATGCAACTAGACTCGATCTTAAAATGCGAGATGCAACTAGAATGATGTATTTTTTTGTGTTTTTCGGTTTTATCATATGTGCTAAGCTAAATGAGACTTAAGAGTAAAAAAGTCAAATAAGAACAAAGAAAACAAGATTAGCAAACACAAAGCTCCTCCCCCACACTTAGATAACACAGTCCCTTGTGTTATAGAAGCGTGTGAGCGAAGTGGAAAGACAAACTGAACGAATGCAAGATGATATATACAAGATGCATATGTACAAGGTTTGAAGTCGATACCTTAGTCGGAGAGGTCGGATCCCAAGTAGTGCGAGGGATTCGATGTTGAGCAGGAGGGAGTGGGCTGACGTGGTGGGCTGCTTTCTGAGGGTTCAGGCAGGAAAGCCGTGGCTGGATCGATCCAGTCTTCTTTGCCTGGTGGAAACTCCGGGTTCCTCGCGTTTGAGCTTTCTCCAACTCCTTCTTCTGTAATCGGTGCGGTTGAGGTCGCTGAGTTCTTATCCGGTGAGGATGGCCTCGTGAGCTGCTTTACTTTCTTCTTCAAATGCCTTACACAATCCACCAATGCGTGGATGGTTTTGTCTTGCCACTTACACCACTTTTGGAGGGTGTTCACTCGTGAATACAGCTTCTTGGTGTGGTATTCAGGCTCACCCCACACTTGCGGATCAAAGTGATAGCGGCCTGCTCCGATCCTTCTCTCATACTGTCTCTGCTCCTCGTTATCACAATCTTCCGGGCCATTAGTGTTCTCGGGTTTGCTAGGTGCTGCCTTGGTGCATTTGCGTGTTGGTGGGTCGAGAGCTGGGTTATACAACTGATCTTTGAGGACATAGAATGAGACGTTACACTGCTTGTCGAGCATGGTGAGGCTTCGGTTAGGCAGTAGAACCTGCGTGCCGTCTCTATGCAGTAGGGTGAAGTTGTAAACCCATTTGTCCCCTGACTTGCCTCCGAAGAAACCACTTTTACTTAGGTATAACTCATCAATGAGATTCGGCTTCTTTGGTGAATCAGGGAATATAAACCCTTGAGCCCTCAGGATCTTGGTGACTATCCAACTGTTCTGAAGTCTTCTTGCTCCTCGCTTCTTGCGGTCGCACCATACGTTGTGCCGATAAGTGAGCATTTGAATGGCAAAGAATGCACCCAATGATGGTACATGCAGCGGCCCTTGGAACTCTTTCTTGTTCTTCATTTGAGTGATGAACGGCTTCAGTCCGAGTCCCAACAGTTCAAGCTCGGCCGTGTGAATAACATCAGGGTTAAAGGTCGAGAAGAATGTTGATGCTAGGACGCGGTTTGTGTATCTGATCGCAGGGTTCCTTATGCAGCTTGTCTTGCTCTTGCCTCCGAGGTAAGGTCCAAAAGATATCGTTTCCCACAAGGCGGCCAACTCATCACGAGGGTACACAAACTTGTCAAGCGAGCTTCCATTCCTTTCAAACCCAAAGATTTCATCAAGCTCCTTGAAACTGACCTTGTAGTGCACGCTATCCATTTCAAACTCAATGTGGCCGAATCCTTTGCCATGTAAACGCTTTGGATCTCTCTTGGGGTAGATGATGACCTCCAAGGTTGCAAGAAACTGCTGTGTAATCCCTTCATAGGCAACATCGCTCATCTCAAAGAACTTTGCCAAGCCCATATTCTCAAAAATGAGGGTCACGTCATCAAGTATCTCGAGTTTCCTCAGCAACTCCAAGTCAGGGAAGCGACCTTGAGCCACTCTTATTGAGTTAAAGTGGTCCAAGTATTCCTCAGTAGTTGGGAAGTGTTCTTCCTCGGGCTCGGCCTTTGGTTCTTTCTTGGACTTTTTGTCACCGTTGTCTACATAAGGGACTAAGGCTCCAGGCTCGTCGTCATCCGATCCCACAGCTGCCTTCTTCCCGTTCCTCTTTGATTCGAGAGCTGGTGCCAGAGTGAGCTCATTATTTCTTGCTCGTTTGGGGGTTGGCTCGTCATCGGGTCGCATCGAGGGTTTCTTACTGGTCCCTCCACTATGTGGCACGGCAACGGCTTTTCCCTTCAAGACTCTCTTCTTGCCCGCACTTTTGTTTGTCTCGTGGGTAGGAACGGTTCGGTCTCCGGCCATCTGCAAGGGAGATTCTCAAAGAAACTGTCAGAACCAAGTATATCGTTAAGCACATGTATCTCAAGATTGGCAAGTACAAAACTTTTTCTCTAACAGAACTGGTATTCATAGCTTTTTTAAACATCAAGGAAAGTAATAACAAGCCAGAACAACCGATTAGAGACAAGTTATCTAGACATTTCAGCTCAAACACACAAATCATCATTAAGACCGATTCCAAGCGCATTTCCTCAAGAATTTTAAAAACTCAAGAGCAAGTGATATTAAATGCAAAGACCGGTTTTTCGTGTGTTGTCTACCCTGGTGGAATTTAAAAAATTGTTCTCAAAGGCCGATATACTCTAAAAGAATCGATTCCACATTTTACAAACATTTAAGCTCGCAAAGAATGAAGGAAAAAGATGAGTTCTTTAAGATGCAAATACCTTTGGGAATGCAAGATTTAAGCTGAATGAGATGCTTATGCAGAGTAGACAACACCCTAACGAGTCTAGAACGCTTGGAATCACGCAAAATGAACGACAAATGAGTGAGTTGTTTTCGTGAAATGCAGAGAAAAGAGTCAAGAGGGCAAACTCTGCGTTTTGGCTAAGTATGGAGGTTGGTATGGGCTGGAGCGCGCTTTCCAGCTGGCATTTGGACTGTTGTGGGACTGGTCCCCCCTTCTGCTCCAGCTCCAGCCGTTGACCGCGCCAAAAACTACTCTGACCGGGTGTTCAAATCAAAATGCCGCTCAACCCTTCAAATGGACGCGGTATGGGGATGACGTGGGCTGTACGGACCAAGCCAAATTTTCTCGTGTTACTCTGAGCTGCCTCGACTTGTTCCACCCCGAGGGTACCAAGCCGAGTTGGCTGAGCCCGTGCCAACGAGTAAATCCCCATAGCTTCCACGTCTCTTCTTTGGACCTCGCAAAGCCTCTTCTTCGTTCTAAGTGTTTCATGTGTTCTTGCTTTTGATCATTTCTTGAAACCGAGTACCTCGGCACGCTCCACCACGAGGGCATCATGCCGAGGTCATTTGTTTTTAGCAAAGAACACGTGAAGCTTGGGGGTTTAGCCAGGCTGGCCTTGGTGTAAACTGGTCGCGGCCTCGGATCAAGGTTTTTGACTGTTTTAAGTGAACATCGCCCCTCGGTATACTTATACCGAGGTGTTTACACCGTGAGCCTCCCCCACACTTAGTTATTTTACCATAGCTCATCTCAGACACGACCATGATAAAATTAAGTCGAGGAATCTAGCTGAGGTTCTCAAGCTTTCACTCGGTAAAAGATGACCATGGTATGAATATACCGAGGGTCGATACCGAGGCTATGTATGCTCTTTGACTTAATTCATCAGGCCGTGTCTTTTTCAAGCTTTCTCTCACTTTCACTCTCAAGGTTCACTGTATAACTCCTGAAACACTTAACAAACCCTTCAAAAAGCTTCAAATAAAAAGAAAAAGTAAATGAAAAACGAAATATGTACATGGATAAGCTTGGGGTGTCTCCCAAGAGCACTTTGTTTAACGTCGCTAAGTTTGACTTTTCATACCTTTTCAGGCTGATTCCGGTTCAAGTAGAGGAACTGAGGTAGCTCCCTCCTTTGTTTCTGATGCCAAGTAATGCTTTACCCTCTGGCCGTTTACCACAAAACCTTGTCCATCTTTTCCTTTCAAAACCACGGCTCCATAGGGTCTTACCTCAAGAATCGTGAACGGACCGGACCACCTAGACCTCAGCTTCCCAGGGAACAGCTTCAGTCTTGAGTTAAATAACAGAACTTGGTCCCCTTCTTTGAACTCTCTCTTGTGTATCTTCTTGTCATGGAGCGCCTTGGTTCTTTCTTTGTAGATCTTAGAGCTCTCAAAAGCATCTAACCGGATCTCCTCAAGCTCATGAAGCTGTAGAACTCTTTTCTCTTGTGCGGTCTTGATGTCAAAGTTCAAAAGTTTCACTGCCCACAAGGCTTTGTATTCCAACTCAACCGGTAGATGACAGCTTTTCCCATAGAGCAAGTTAAACGGTGAGGTGCCAATGGGGGTTTTGTAGGCGGTTCTGTAAGCTCACAGAGCATCGTCAAGTTTCTTGCTCCAATCCTTCCTAGATAAGTTCACGGTCCTTTCCAAAATGGCCTTTATCTGACGGTTGGAAACCTCCACTTGGCCGCTGGTTTGCGGATGATAAGGGGTGGCCACCTTGTGCTTTACTCCGTGCTTCTTCAAAAGACTCTCAAGAGTCTTGTTGATGAAATGGCTTCCCCCATCACTGATGACTACTCTTGGTACTCCAAACCGTGGGAAAATGATACTCTTGAAGAGTTTTACCACCACTTTTGAATCGTTGGTCGGAGATGCAACCGCTTAAACCCATTTACTCACATAATCCACTGCTACAAGGATATATTGATTCCCATATGAGCTTACAAAGGGACCCATGAAGTCAATGCCCCAACAGTCGATGACTTCTACCTCAAAGATTGGGTTTTGGGGCATTTCATTCCTTTTGGATATGTTTCTGTGCCTTTGACAAGCTTCACACCTCGAGACTACTTCTTGGGCGTCTTTGAACATGGTCGGCCACCAGAAACCGCTCTGTAGAACCTTGGCAAGTGTCTTGAACGCACCTAAATGACCACCATACGATGAGCCGTGGCATTCTTGTAGCACCGGATGAATTTCTTCTTCGGCCAAGCATCGCCTATAGAGATGGTCCTTGTTAAGCACGTAAAGGTACAGCTCATCCCAATAATACCTCATCACATCTCTAAAGAACTTCTTCTTCTGATAGGTATCAAGATCCGGTGGCTCTAAACCGCAAGACAAGTAGTTCACTAGATCTGCGAACCATGGTAGGCTTCTTTCTTTGATCGTGTTGGCTTCCTCCACTTCTAGGTAAGACCTGACTAGCATAAGGGTCTCCTCTGGTAATGCATCATCAATTGGGACCTGTTCTTCAATCCTCAACCTGAAGAGGTGATCTGCGGCTCCGTTTTCAATGCCTTTCTTGTCAAGTATCTCCATATCAAACTCTTGGAGTAATAGGATCCACCTCAACAACCTCGGCTTAGCGTCCTTCTTAGCCATCAGATATCTCAAGGCTGCATGATCTGTGTAAACTGTAACCTTTGATCCCACTAGATAACTCCTGAATTTATCAAATGCAAACACAATGGCAAGCATTTCCTTCTCGGTGGTGGCATACTTTTCTTGAGCCGAGTCTAAGGTGCGGCTTGCATAGTAGATCACATGGAGCTTCTTATCTTTCTTCTGCCCCAAGACAGCTCCCACGGCATAGTCAGATGCATCAGTCATCACTTCGAATGGTAAAGACCAACCAGGGGCTTGTACAATCGGTGCACTGATCAAAGCCTCCTTGATTCTCTTGAACGCTTCCTCACATTCTTCATCAAAGTTGAAGTCCACTTCTTTGCACAATAACCTGGTCAAGGGCCTGGCTATCTTGGAGAAATCCTTGATGAACCGTCTATAGAACCCAGCGTGGCCAAGGAAGCTTCTTATTCCTTTCACAGAATTCGGGGCTTGTAGGTTCACCATCACCTCGATCTTGGCCTTATCCACCTCGATGCCTTTCTCTGATACCTTGTGTCCCAAGACAATGCCTTCTTGGACCATGAAATGACACTTCTCCCAGTTCAAGACAAGCCTATGCTCCTCACATCGCTTGAGAACCTGAGAAAGATTAGCAAGACATTCGGAGAAAGAGGAGCCGTATACAGAGAAGTCATCCATAAACACCTCAACTTTCTCTTCAATTAGATCAGAGAAAATGTGCATCATACATCTTTGAAAAGTGGCCGGTGCATTACACAAACCGAATGGCATTCTTCTATAAGCATAAGTGCCATAAGGGCAGGTGAATGTGGTTTTCTCTTGGTCTCTTGGATCTATTGGTATTTGGAAGAATCCAGAGTATCCATCGAGAAAACAGAAATAAGGATGATTAGCTAACCGTTCAAGCATTTGATCAATGAATGGTAAAGGGAAATGATATTTTCTTGATGCAGAATTCAATTTCCTATAGTCAATGCACATGCGATGGCCGGTTATAGTTCTTTGGGCTATGAGTTCATCCTTATCGTTTTTCACCACCGTGATCCCACCTTTCTTGGGCACAACGTGTACAGAAGATACCCACCGAGAGTCAGAGATTGGATATATTATCCCTGCCTCAAGGAGCTTTAGTATCTCCTTCTTAACCACCTCTTTGAGGTTCGGGTTAAGTCGACGTTGGTGCTCAATAGAGGACATGGCTTGGTCCTCTAGGTGGATCCTGTGGGTGCATATATCAGGAGAGATCCCTCTAATGTCAGCCAAGGAATACCCTATGGCTCTCCTGAATTTCCTTATTTCATTAAGCAATGCACGTTCTTCATGTTCAAGCAAGCTATCGTTTATGATCACAGGAAAAGTAGAGTTCAGACCTAAGAACGCATACCTGAGCCCTGTTGGTAGAGGGTGCGTCTGCCTCATTCCAATCGGCATCAAAGCTGCATTGGCTTGGAACAGCTTCCTCGGCCTTTGCTTCATTCTCGCGCGGTTTACCATCGGCCTCGGTATGAGTTGTCACGGCCATGATATCCCGAGGTGTCTCTTCTTTTCCCTTGGACTCCTTGCTGTCTAGAATGTCGAGGCTGCTCGTGTGGAGCTCCAAAAACCTCGCTTCAGCTCCAAGTTCCCTTGGTTGGTCCAAAAGACGCTTGTACACCTTGCTTTCTTCGTTCAAGTACCCGTGCTCGCTTTGTTCACGTGTCAAGACCACTTGTAATGGGTCTTCTGCGTTTAACTCTTCAAGGAGCTCATTAGCCAGCTCCTCCATTACCTCCACATAGAAAACCTGACCTCCAATGGTCGGTTTCTTCATCATCTCCTTCAGATTGAACTTCATAGTCTCGGAACCGATGTGTAGTTCAATCATTCCTCCTCTCACATCTATTATGGCTCCTGCGGTTGCTAAGAATGGTCGGCCCAAGATGATAGGGTCTAATGGTTCCTCGTCCATCTCAAGAACTATGAAGTCCGTGGGGATTTCTATCTCACCGATCCTCAAAGGTAGATCCTCAAGCAACCCCACCGGTAATCTAACCGATCTATCAGCTAATACAAGAGAGATCTTGGCCGGCTTGTAGCTTTTGTATCCCAATCTCTTGGCCACCATGTAAGGCATTAAGCTCACAGAAGCTCCAAGGTCACATAAACAGTTTGAGAACTTCAGGTGACCTAAAGCACACGGCAAAGTAAAGCTGCCCGGATCGGATAGCTTCCTTGGTATAGATCTCCTTTGTATTATTGCGCTGCACTCATGACTCAGTATCACCATACCTTGGAGCTCCTTTGTCTTGTTGAGGATCGCGTCCTTTAGAAACTTCCCAAGCTGGGGTATGGCTAAGAAAGCATCTATAATGGGTAAGGTGAGTTGCGTGTTCTCCAAGTGTTTCTCAAAGACCGCCTTGGCTTTGTCTAAGATTTTATTTTTGAAACGCCCTGGGAACGGTATCTTGGGTTGATAAGGTGGTGGTGGAACATAGGGCTTTTCAAGCTCGGTTGTCTTTTCCACCTCTTTTCCTTTGTCCTTGATCGGTTCCTTCTCAAAAACCGCTTCTTTACACGCATCATCTGAGGCTGCCTACCCCTCTAATTGCTCATTGGCCTCAATGAGCTTTGTCTTAGGCGTTGGAGTTTGTAATTCATTACCACTCCTCAATGTGATGGCGTTCACATACTCTTTAGGGTTCCGCTCCGGTTTACCCAGTAAAGCCGGGCCTCTTGATGATGTAGAAGCTTGATTCTGCTTACGCTCTCTGATATCTTGCTGCATTGTCGCGTGCTGGCCCTCAACCCTTTGCTGGCCCTGTAACAGTTGCTGTAATATCCCACAGACGTCGTTCCCCATCTGATTCTGACCCGTTCCCTGAATCTGTTGTTGATTACCCATCGGCTGCGGATTGAACCCTGGTGGAAACTTGTGTTGCTGTGGTTGGTTGTTGAAGTTGTTACCCTGAGCCGCTTGATTCTGCTGAGTGTATCCGTGCTGTTGCCCACTGAACTGTTGCTTGGGCTGGAAGGTATTCTGAAAAGGAGCCTTTTTAGCATAGCTTTGTTGTTGTTGTTGAGCAGGGTACACTTGGTCTTGGGGATTAGCTACATTCGGGTTTCTGTATGAGAGGTTTGGGTTACTGTTGTAGTTGTTAAACCGCTGATACCTCTGCTGATTCCCTATGTAATTCAGCTCCTCTTGTGTTAGACCATCTTCATTAACATTGTCAAAACTTGGCCCTTGCTCATCAAACTCGCCTACAAAGTTTATTGTCTTTTGAGTCGCCTTCAAAACCTTGTCAAGCTTGCTCTGAAGCTCTCTTATATCTTTTTTCATACGCTGTTCATCACTAGATCCCTCTGTACGGTTTGCTCTGTCAAAGTCCTCTCCATATGTGTCATTGGACATAGCTAGGTTCTCGACTAGTTCCATTGCCGCATTGATCTCTTTCCCAAGAAAATTCCCATTTGAAGCTGTATCGAGTTGGTTTCTGATCTTGGGGAGTGCACCTCGGTATAGAGTACTCAAGAGGGATGCCTCTGAGAAGCCGTGGTGTGGGAATTGGTTAGTATAGCTCCTAAACCGTTCCCAGGCCTCACTAAAGCTCTCGTTGTTGTGCTGCGTGAAACTTGAGATCTGATTCCTGAGCTTAGCCGTGCGTGATGTGGAAAAGAACTTTGATAAGAACGCCAGTTTACACTGCTCCCAGGTTTGTATAGAACCCCTCGGTATATTCTTTTCCCACTGGTGTGCTTTATCACCGAGGCTGAAAGGGAACAAGCGTAGCTTGAAGCTATCTTCGGAGACGCCATTTATCTTGGTTAAGTCGCAAACCCGATCAAATTGATCTAGATGCTCGAGAGGGTCTTCTCCAGCCAGACCGTGGAACTTTGAGTTTTGCACCATATTGAGCAGAGAGGCTTTAACTTCAAAGTTGTTGTTTTGAACTGGTGGAGCTTGAATCCCAGCTCGGTATTGGTGCGCATTAGCTCGGTCATTCTCTCCAACACAGATTGGAGGATGTTGTCTCTGAACTTGTGGCGGTGGCGGATGAACATGATGGGCTTGTTGCTCATTTCTATTCGCTTGGTGTTGGTTTTGCTGAGCAAGCCGTTCGTTTCTTTGAGCCTGTTGCTGATTAACATAGGCTTGTTGTTCATTTCTTCCTGCCTGCGCCTGATTAGCCTGAGCCTGGTGCTCGGCTGCCTGAGCTTGTTGCTCCATTCGCTGTTGTTCTGCCATTCCAAGTCTGTCAAAGTGCCGTTCTCTCTCGCGAGTTCGCCTTTCTAATCTGTCGATGTTATCGTCGTATGGGAAAAGCAATCCTGTGCTCCGAGACCTGGTATTCATGCACCTGAAAACAAAACAAGAACTTGGAAAGGAGTTAGTAAAACAAAAGAAAGAAAAGCTTGAACTTAAGAACAAACAAGAGACTAATGCTCCTACAAGTTGGCAACAGCGCCAATTGATAACTAAGCGTTTTCAGGCTCTTAGAAGGGTTATCAATCCCCTTGTCAAAGTAGTATAAGGGGTGTCAAACCAAGCTTGTAAACGAGACACTAGCCTATGTCATTTGTTCTCTTAAGTCAAGACAAGAAGGTAAAAGTTTGGTGACGATGATTAACAAGCAAATAAGCAATAAAATTAAATAAAAACAGAGATTTAAACTAATCAAGATGCAAACAACAAACAGGTGATTCAGATGATGATAATGAATGATAAAGGCAGAAGCTTTAGACAGGATATTTGACTCGGGTGCTTCCAAGTTAAACTAATGGGTTAATGAATCATTTTATCAAGCGATTTCATTTAACTTTGAACTCAAGGCATGTTAATCTTCTCATGAAAGTATTAAACATCTAAACTGATCCTCCTTCATACCAAAATGACTTTTGAGAAGCACGAATCAATCAGCAATAAGATTCAGTTGAAATATGTCATTTAAGAGAACAAACTATCACTCTCGCGATGAAAGACTCTTAAACCTTTAACCGAGTGGTTCAGACATTTCTACAAACACTTTTGATGCAATATATGCCTCAGATCTGAACCTCAAGTGATATGCTTGGATCCAGCCTAGAGATCTTGTCGGTTAAAGAATGAAACATGCAAGACTAGACACCTAAACCCACTAATCTATCTTGAAAGCACCCTAATCTACTTATCTAAAGCCGCTTAAACGACTACTCACTGATCATAACGAGCTCACTAAGTCTTTTGCAAGACGTGTAGCTAGTCATGATAAGGAGTTTTGATGCTGGATGATAAAAGAAATAAAGAGAGAACAAGATTCTGATGCAAAAACGAGATATCAGATTAGATTAATCAAGTTTCACAAAAGAGGCAAGTTCTTAAAGCTAAAAACAGATAAGAGATAAGATAACTAGGTTTTTAGTCTCAAAATGTATTTATAGCAAAGGGAAAGTGTCGCGGGTCAGCCCGGAACAAACCAGGTACTGAACCGCTTCCTTGGGTTGATGGGTGAGTGCCACGGTGTGTCGGAAAGTGAAGCCAATTGCCGCGGTCACAGCACTCCCGTCCTCGACATTCAAGCTCCGACTTAAAGCCCACTTATCTGAAGCCCAAAGTCATTCCCAGCCTCAATTCCGGAACCCTAGAGACCATGGAGTATTGGAGACTATAAATACATGTCATTTAGGTCGTTTTTAGGGGAGCTTTTGATACTTTACAGAAACCCTTTTCCTTTAGCCGTTTTTATGAGATTTTTGTAGAAGATTGTTCAAGTCCGAGTTCTTCAATAGAGAAGCTTTCTTTATCTCTTTTCTTTACTGTATTTCATTACTTTTATTAAAACCAATGATGATGTCGAACTCAGCCATGTCTGAGTAGATCCCGAGTTGGGCTTAGGGTTCCCGAAAGGGGCTCTCATAATCGATTAAGACATCTAGGTTTATAGATCTGGGATTTCGACCTGTTCTCTGTTTATTCTTGTTCTTATTGCATGTATGCTTGATTGATCACCTAGTATCTGATCTAGATAGTTAGTGTTGCGAAAGTTTTCATTAAGTATCAGCCCTAGAATGAAACAGGCGATTTTTCCGTAGGAGTGGAAACCTACCTGCGGCGAGGTCGTGAGTATTGATGAGTCTTATGCAGCTCTTGCGTTCTCTCCCTTCCAGGGCCAGAGTGGAAACCTACTGGTCAGGGTTGCGAGAAACAGTTGGTTATGATCACGACAGTGACGTAGTCATACCGCCGTACTCTAGCTCTAGAACCCATATATTGTTATCCGTCAATCCCAATCTATCTACCTTATTGTTAAAACCGATTATGATCCCTTAGAGTTCCCAAAAGCTCATCGTTTTTAGCCATAGTTTACAATTCCATCGATTTTTACTTGCTTTTCTTAGACCTGCATTTCAATTTCCTTAGTTCGTTATTTACTTGCTTTATTTACCTTTCATGCGATATTTTACTTGCCTTATCTTTGTTTAGTTCGATATTTCACTTGTTTTACTGCCTTTCATTCGATTTCTTTACTTACCTTTTAGGATAGATTTATTTGCTTTATTTTGCTTTAGTTTAATTCAAGAAAAACAACCAACCTTTAAAACCAATTTAGTCTAGACATAAAGTTAAAAACCGTAGAAGAATACCAGACACACAAATCTCTGTGGATTCGATCCCTAAATACTGCAACTGATTAGCTGTGCACTTGCGGCTTTCTTTTGTTTTGTTAAGGGTAAAACTTGTTCCCTCACGTAGTTGACACTCAGCACACCACCGCATCAATGTTTTCCCTAAGAAAGGAGGAGTCACTGTAGTTAAAAACGATAAGGATGAAATGATTGCTACAAGAACAGTAACTGGACATCGCATGTGCATCGATTACCGGAAACTGAACACAGCAACTAGGAAAGATCATCTTCCACTTCCCTTCATAGATCAAATGCTAGAAATGTTAGCTAATCACCCTTACTATTGCTTCCTTGATGGATACTGCGGATTTTTCCGAATTCCTATTCGCCCGGAGGATCAAGAAAAAACGACATTTACTTGTCCATATGGCACGTTCGCTTACCGACGTATGCCTTTTGGATTGTGTAATGCACCTGCTACCTTCCAGTGGTGCATGATGTCGATCTTTACAGACTTTATTGAAGATTTCATGGAATTCATTGACGATTTCTCGGTCAATGGGTCTTCTTTTGAAAAATGCCTAGCCAACCTTGGTAAAGTTTTGTAAAGATGTGAAGATAAGCACTTAGTATTGAATTGGGAAAAATGTCACTTCATGGTACGAGACGGAATCGTGCTTGGGCACAGAATTTCGGGAAAATGAATCGAAGTTGACAAAGCTAAAATAGAAATCATGACAAGCCTACGACCCCCTACAAACGTAAAAGGCATCCGTAGTTTCTTAGGACATGCAGGATTCTATAGGCGATTCATTAAATATTTTTCTCAGATAGCTAGACCTCTTACGCGTTTGCTTTGCAAGGAAACGAACTTCGAGTTCGATGATGAGTGCTTAGCTGCGTTTCATAAGATCAAAGAAGCCCTTGTCTCTGCTCCATCGTGCAAGCACCTGGTTGGGAACTCCCATTCGAAATCATGTGTGATGCAAGTGACTATGCAGTCGGAGCAGTGCTTGGCCAACAAAAAGATAAGAAACTGCACGTAATCTACTACGCAAGCAGAACCCTAGACAAAGCTCAAAGCAATTATGCAATAACAGAAAAGGAACTTCTAGCTGTCGTATTTGCATTTGAGAAATTCCATTCTTATCTCGTAGGATCTAAAGTCATAGTTCATACTGATCATGCTGCAATCAAGTATCTAATGTCTAAGAAAGACGTTAAACCGAGGTTGATAAGATGGATCCTTCTACTGCAAGAATTCGACATCGAGATTCGAGATTGGAAAGGAGCAGATAATGGAGTTGCAGACCATCTTTCACGGATTATAGTTGAAGAAAGATTGCCTTTAAATGATAGTTTGCCGGAAGAAAACATCTATGCAATAGATACAACCCCAACCAATGTTAATACCGCACCACCAAGGCAACTCATGCAAAGATCAGATGCTTTCAACACCCCATGGTTTAGGCACATAGCGAATTACCTAGCAGGTGATGTAGAACCACCACAATTTTTCGGTAATAGGAAGAAAAGGTTTATGAAAGACATAAGACATTATTTTTGGGATGAACCCTATCTCTACAAGCGATGTGCTGATGGGTTATTCCGAAGATGCGTGGCTGAATAAGAGATGGAAGGAATTTTATTCGGATGCCATAGCTCGTCTTACGCAGGACATTTCGCAACCTTCAAAACTGCTTCGAAGATCTTACAATCAGGTTTTTGGTGGACTACTTTGTTCAAAATTTTTGATTTGTAGGGAATAGATTTTATGGGACCATACCCAACTTCTTTTGGAAACCAATACATCTTGGTAGCAGTAGACTACGTCTCTAAGTGGGTTGAAGCAGTCGCTAGTCCCACCAACGATGCAAAAGTTGTCATGAAGCTGTTTAAATCTGTAATCTTCCCGCGTTTTGGAGTTCCTAGAATTGTGATAAGCGATGGAGGATCACATTTCATCAACAGAGTTTTCAAGAATCTTCTTAGAAAGAATGGAGTTACGCACAAAGTTGCTTCGTCATACCATCCCCAAACCAGCGGTCAAGTAGAAATCTCAAATAGAGAAATCAAGTCGATTTTGTAGAAAAAACTGTGGTTCATCGCAAGGATTGGTCTGCCAAGCTTGACGATGCATTATGGGCATATCGAATAGCATTCAAGACACCATTAGGAACAACACCATTCAACCTAGTTTATGGAAAAGCATGTCACCTTCCAGTAGAACTCGAGTATAAAGTGCAAAGGGCTATCAAGGAGATGAACATGAACCTGAAAACAGCTGGAGAAAGAAGACTACTTAAACTTCATGAGTTAGAAGAAATCCGACACAATGCTTACGAAAATTCGAAGATCTACAAGGAGAAGACTAAAGCATATCATGATAAGAAGATTATTCATAGAACTCTTGCTCCTAACGATAAAGTTCTTCTTTTCAATTCTCGTCTTAAGCTTTTCCCAGGAAAATTACGTTCAAGATGGTCAGGACTTTTCACGATAAAGGAAGTCAAACCATACGGAGCCATTGTCCTGTGGGATAAAACCAGAAACTCATTCACAGTGAATGGACAGCGTATAAAGCCATATCTGGCTGAAGAAAAAGAAGACAAGAGAGAAGTGATGTTTTTTATTGATCCATCATCGGCCAATGATGAGATCAAGGAGTGTCACGACCCCAGATAAGTCTAATCGAGCAACAATGTCAAGCTAACGACTTGAAACAAGCGCTTAGTGGGAGGCAACCCACTTATTATTTTATCTGTTTCCCTTTGACCTTTATTTTCTATTTTCTTTTCTTTGTTTCTGTTTCATTTAATTTCAGGCTTTCAATAAGGAATAACAAATACAAAGGACGAGCAGCACTCTCCAGCACGATAAGTACTCTTAAACATTTCAACTTTTCTATTTTCCTTACCATTGTTTCCAAGATTTATCATACTGAGGACAGTGTGAAATAAGTCTGGGGGAGGATGTTCATCCGTTACTAATGAAATTTGATTCGTTTTGAGTTTGTTTTGGACACATAAATTTTTTTCAAAATGTTTTACATAAAATTTTCCCGACAACTTTTTCATAAAATTTTTCAAAAATCATTTTCCTAATGTTTTCCAAAAAAGTTTTCAAACTAGGAACACAATAAACATTACTATGATGAATTAGACCAGTGTGTTTCTACGTTATTTCCTCGTTTTTTGCTCTTTTCGTGATTTAGGCCTAGACTAGGCGGTAGCTAGAATACTTGCACTACGAACTCCCACCAGAAGACTTCTTTTCATGGAGATTCTTTCTGACAGGATATACTAGCTCATTTTATCTGGACTTAATTTTGACTTAATTTTCTCATTAAAGCATTAGCTCAGGGAAACGAATCATACATTCAGGACTCCTTTATCCTTTACCACTCTTTGTTGATCCTTAATGGCTAGTTTATCTTTAGCTAGTCCCCTACCGAACCTAACCTCTTTCAAACCACATGCACTCTTGTTTATCATTGTCCTATATGCAGATATGTGCAAAAACGTCGGAGAGAAAGAGGATCAACGCGGTTTTCAGTCACTGAAGATGGAGACCAGCGATTTCATTTGAATGATTCAACAAAAGGAGAAAACTCAGTTTGCCTTGTAAAAACCTCAAAATCATGGTAGAATTTCGTCCTTTAGATTCCCTCTCTATAAAAGGTTGTTTCCTCTTTAAAAAAAAAAAAAGAGAATCAGAAAAAGAAAAAAAAAAATAGAAAAGAAAAGAAATTTAAAGCCTTGGAGAGTCTAGGAGGATCGAATTTTATACTTGAGGCAAGCTTGATTCGATTATATGGAGTTTTAGAGATTATCTTTATGATTTCTGGAAAAGATCTAAGTCTGGGGGAACAGCTGTTTACGACAAAGGAGGAAGATTATGCAACAACATTTGGTAAAGGAGAAGTGACTGAAAATTAGCGGTCATCAACAGGTCCTTCTCTCTCTTGCGGTTTTGCATAATATTTTGCATCTTCCATATTCTTCAGGTAACCCGAAACACTTAAACTTCACCACTTAAATGCCAAACGCTGTCTACCTGAATAATGTCTTTGATGAGAAGTCACAATATACTTAATGAATGTAGAGAGCTAGTTGACTGGAAGTTAGATCTAAGTGTGTAGATTTTCGCATGACGGATTAACGGACTAGTTTGCCTGTATTTTGGTGAAAATTTTCTAGACTAGATCCAAATAGATGTTTCACGATAAGTTATGGTTTAGAAGGACGGTCACTGAGATATTGTTTAGTTCCTGCGATTTTCAAATATTTCTTTTCTGACTTAAGTTTGTTTGAGGACAAACAAAAAGGTAAGTCTGGGGGAGTTGATAACACCGTATTTTGACCACTTTTATGGATCATAATTATATCTTATGCAGGTGTTTTAACTCTGTTTTCAATGGTTTTTAAAGTGTTTTCAATGTTTTAGAGTTTCAAAAGACTTTTCAGGAAACTTGGGCAAAAGATATGCAATTTAGAACAAATGAGCGATTTTGGATAAATGCAGACCGTCAGAAGTATGACAAGCGATGAAGATCTTCTCACCGTCTGATCACCCCCAAAATTTGGGACAACATAGAGGATACAACCAGCTTTCTAATGCAATTAGTTTGGAGACAATCCAACGGTTAGATCTCCAAGTACACCCGATGCAATAAAGATAGAAATGCAGTTTCGGAAGACGACATCAACCGGGACCGCGGCCAAAGCCTATTTCTTCACGGGTAGAAGCATCGCGACCACGGCCAGTAGTCGTTTACTTCCAAGATGACCTAATTAAAGCCCAAATCAATTCCTTTCGTTATTTTTGAAGCCTTAAGTGTCCAAGACCACTCCAGAAGCTATAAATACCCTCTTTAGGTCATTCTAAAGAGGGAGACCAATAGAGACCGAAATATAGACAAACCTAGAGAGAGAGGGATTTCGTGTGGAACCCTAGAGAGGAGGCCGCCGTCTTAAAGAGAAGGAGCCGCCGCTGGAGGAAGTCATTGCGCCTCCGTCTGCTTTTCCGTTCTTCGTTTTTCTTCCCTGTTTTCTTTAGTTTCCTGCAACTTTTAATACTCTATGATGCTTTGTTACAATATGTTTGAGTAGTTTCCCAGTTGGGTTTAAAGGGATTGTTCAAAGGGAATTCCGTGTTTCTTTGCTTATGAATCGATAGATTTATGATTTATAATCTTCTAGATGTTCTTCGTTTGCCTTTGATTTTACTGCGTGATTCTTTGCTGGCCACTTAGAAGCCGATCTGATATGATATGTTGCAACAGTTTTCATTGATTGTCTGAACTAGGGTGGAACGAGCAATAATTCTATAGGAGTGGAAACCTACCTGTAGTTGAGTTGTGAATGTTGATGAGTATTGTTCCGCTATTGCATCTACTCCCTTCCAGGATCAGAGTGGAAACCTACTGATCAGGGTTGCGAGAGATAGTTGTTTAGTGCTGCGAAAGTAGGCTATTTATACCTCCGTGCCTCGAGTTCTAGAACATACGTAGTTAATTACCTTTATCACTTGTTTAAAATCGACATAGCTTAGTCCATGAATCCCTGCGAAACCCCTTGAGCCCAGCGTTTTTCTTTAATTGTTTACAGCCTTCTACTTCCAATCGATTTTTCCCTGCTTTCATTCATTTTTTATTTTTACTTGTTATTTACTGTGTTTCGTTTTCAATTGCTTTCATTTGCCTTGCTTTTTAGTTTAGATTTAGTGACAACCAAAACCAAAACCAAAACCCAAACATGTTTAGTTCTAGTTTGATGTAAGCATTGCCGTGAATTCGTACTGAAACAACTAAGTCTCTGTGGATCGATACCCTAAGTACTACAGCGCACATTTGTGCACTTGCAGACATTTAGGGGTTATAAATTTAAAACCTGAAGCTTATTAGAACGAACAAGACCCTGTTTACAATCGCATCAGTGTGCTCATAGAACACACAAGATTCTTTCATATATTATTTGAAATAGGAATAATGAATATACATAATATAAGCATCAAACTCGAGCAATAATCAACCTAGAATAACTAACATTGTTATATAATATATATGATCATAATATTTCTAAATAAATACAATCATTCAATCATTCAAAACAATCAACCTGGCGAGTCTATTTCATATTCCCAAGAATCCCAACCACTTGGTATTCAATCTATGCCACAACCCATAAATGGGTTTGACGATTAATGTCTCCGCCCAATCACAGGACTCGATATTTAATTCCGGTGTCACAGCCCTCTAAAGGGTTTGACAATGGCTCGTCAGCCCTTTCTTGATCACTACATGATAGACAAAAGTTTATTGGACTCTTAGGGTATCAGTCCCCTTTATCTGTTGTAGCATAAATGGATATCAATCCAACAATGTGGTTTAGCACACTAATTTATCATGTTTGTGTCTTAATCCAAGCAGAATCAAAGAGGGTTTGTTGTAACAAGTAGCTAATGAAAGCATAAACAAGACTAAACAAGATTAAGCAAGTGATTTAAAACCAGATTAAGCAAGCAAATAGCAAGATGATGATGATATGAAGATGATAAAACATAGAGTTCTAGACATGATAATGGATTAGGGTGCTATAGGTGCTAAACTAAGATGCTAATGAACCATATGATGAATGATCTCAAGTGACTTAGGATTCCAAACCAGTTTTAACTTTCCCAAGCATCAAAACACAAATCAAATTATCACTCATACCCAATCATCATTGGAGACATAATAATAAGACAGCATTAAACATCAATACTAACTTGTCATTTATGCATAAAACAATTATTTCCATGGCTTTAATTCATAAACATCTAACATAGCTTGATTCAGGCATTTCATCAAACACCTTTTGGGTGGTGAAATACCTAAGTTCTAGTCCAGAGTGATTATCAAAGATCTAGATTTAAGAACAACTATTTAGAGAATGAGAAACACATCTTAATCTAACACTTAAGCACCCTAATCTATATATCTAGAACCCTAATAAAAGACTACTCACTAATCATAATCAACACACAAGATCCTTTGCAAAATGTGATGTTAATCGTGATTAGAAACTTTAGATGAGAAGAAGAGATGATTCATTGCTAAGAAATACTCTTGATTTGATTAAAACCTTAAGATATCTCTTAAAAAAAGGTGAGTTTTCACAAAAGAGGAAAGAAGACTAAAAATGGAACAAAAAATCCTTAGGGTTTTTCCCAAAAATGTATTTATAGCTGAGTAAACCGGACCGGGTCAGCCCGGGACAAACCCGGTACTGACCCGGTATTCCTGGGCTCTTGGGTGAACACCTCAGCTTGGTGAAGATTTCTGTGCCGAGGGTTGATGGCGAGGGGTCTTGTAATCTGGGTTGATATGATGAACACACCAAGAACTTACATCAATCTTTGGCTTTGATCCGACTTTGAATCTGACCGTTGGAGCAAAGTTTTTGTGAACTGGAACACGTGACTAGAGGACTCGATATTGTGCATGTCGAGGGGTCACGTCGAGGTATCAAGCATTTCATTCGGATTGGAACACATCAATATAGAACAAGGCGAGGGGTGATGTCGAGGTCTTGGACAAAACTTTCAGAAATCCACCTTGGCCTAACTGTACCGAGGGGTTCAGGCCGAGGGGTCTCATTCACGAGAACCTCGGGATAGTTGTACCAAGGTGTCCATGCCGAGGCTGGATCCAACGCTTAGCAGAATTCAAGAAAACCTCTTTGATGCTTCAGCCTTGATACTTAGTTGTTTTGAGCCTTTTATCTTCAACAAAGGAGGCCTCGGCATATAATAGGGCGAGGCATAAGCCCGAGGGATTTCCCAAAAGTTTCTTAAATAGGCCTCACCATAGACATACCGAGGGGTTGATGCCGAGGTATAGAAAAACACTTAGCACAGATGCATCTCTTGAAACCCAAATTGACATGCTTGTCTTCTGCTCCCAGTAACTTTTACCTCACAGATCTAAATGACTTGAAACAAAGTCCACAGGAAAGATCACTCAACCAGCTAAAACTTTGGTGAAGAACCCAACTGCATCCAGGGAGAGCAAAGTTTCCCGGACAGCAAATTTTTGAGGCACACCGGAATGATCCGGAAATAGCTCCAAGACATGTCCTTCTTCCGATTGCAATCACTTTCAGCTCACTGCTCCAAATCAGGTGATTCGAAATTTTCTGGAAACTAGACTCAATGCTATCAAATCGTGATGAAGATACCGGAAGCTGAATCAGCTCGTAAAAGCTTCGTCTCAGGTTATCTTTGGAACGTATCGGCAATCAGGCATTTTTGGCCGATGCTCACGTATTGCGGTACAGGTTTTGGTCAACAGAAGCTATCCGGTAAGCACTTTTGGCCGAGAAAAATCTTCCTGCGGTAAGGTTTTTGGCCGATAAACCTCAAAACCCAAAATTCATCATTTTTGCTCCTTCTTTCATCATTTCTTCACCTGGTTCCACCCTTTTCCACTCCAAGTGACCTCCAAAGTACCTAATAGACACTCCTAACATGCCAGACTCACTTGGACCTAATGAAAAATCCTAAAACTCTAAAACAAAGATAAAACATGAAGAATCTGTCTAAAATATATGAATGGGACTCAATTCTTGGACCAAAAATGCATCCTAAACATGCAAAGGTATGAATATATCAACTCCCCCACACTTATCATTTGCTTGCCCTCAAGCAAACTAGAACAAATGAGAGAGAGAGGTTGAATGTTTGGGAGTTCACATTTCTTTAAAGAGAGGGAGTTGATCATCATAAGAGTTCAAGCTCATGGTCCTAGTTACTAATTCTGAGATGCAATACAAAGGAATTCTTTGGATGCAACAAATTCAAACCATGACCTACACAAGCATTCTTATCCTTCAGCCTTTTAAAATTCATTAGGTTGTAACCATGTGGATCAAAGTGATGCTTATTCAAATGAACTTGTTTGGCTAAGGGATGAGGTTATGAGAAAAAGATGGCCTCATTCAATATCTCAGGTGGGTTTAATTCATCTCAAGGGATCACACTAAAGGAATAAATTTTAACAGAAGGCTAAGGGTAAAAATCAACTGATGCATACAAGAGTACACTCCCATCTACCCAATTGCCCAAATTGATCTTTCACCTTAACTCTAAACCCATGAAGAACACACCTAAGCTACCCTTTTTCCAAGGCTTGCATTTCCTTCTCAGCCCACCTCTCACTTCATTCTCATTCTTTTTCTCACCAGGGGATTCAACTTTCATTCGCAAAATCTGGTTTTGGGGTCTAAACTTTACACTTAGCTCTTTCTCTCTTGCACTATCTAGCCTCTTTTCTCATCTACTTGGACATTTGAGCCTTTTTGGCTTCTTTTCTTTCTTTATTTTCATTTAGAGGCTAGACTTTTCTTTTGTTTAAACAAAAGAGCTTTCTTTCTTTGAACACCAGACCCCAAACCCAACACTTTCTATCAAGTTTATTCAGAACAAGGCCTCACATCACTCACTAGAGTGTTTAGGCTTCAAAGATGGCTTAGTTAAGGGCAGGGAAAACTGTATCAATGATGGAGATCAGCTATTTGGATTAACAAGAGTGGTAAAAAGGAAAAAGATAATCCAAGTATGTATATGTATCCACAAGTTCATCTGAGCAAGCATCACATGATAATTCAAAGTCAGGTTAAAAGTTCCACTTGCTAAGGCTGAATTCAATTCAAATCTTGCTTCAATCAAGGTCTAAACATTGTCACCCATTTCATCACTTGCAAGCATCAAAGAACTAATAACTTGGGCCATGAACTAAACTCTTAAGATGATGCTCTCTCAAAGAAATATATCATTACTCCCATGCAAATGATGCAAACCTATATGATTATGCAACTCTAGACTCAATCTTAACATGTGAATGCAGCTACATGAAATTTTTTTGTGTGAAAGTTTTCAAATTTTTTCAATTTGTTTTGGTTTTTCTATGTACTTAGATGCTATGCATGATCAAATGAGACTCAAGATGCAAACGAGAAAATAAGAACATATAAAACATGATTAGTAAACACAAAACCCCTCCCCCACACTTAAATTATGCAGTCCCTGTGTAATAAAAGCATGAGAAAGAGGATAAATAAACATGAAGAAGAAAAATTAAGGAAATGAAAGACTAGATGCTTGAATGCTATGTACAGGTTTGGAGTGTTACCAGATGTTTTTGTGATGGATTGGAGGAATGGAATATGATGGAGATGGCTGTTGCTTGAACCTACTCTCTTGACCCAAGTCTTTGAAGCTCCTTGATCTCATTAGCTCGTGAAAAAGGTCCTCGGTGTGCCAATGCCGAGGTATGTGGCCGAGGGGTGCATGTTTCTGGGTTTGAAAACATCAAGCCTCGGTGTGCTCCACCCGAGGCATCGCACCGAGGTCCTGGACCTTTTGTTCGCACATCTGGCCTCGGCATGGAAGTGACCAAGGGGTTACATCGAGGTCCTTGGTGTTTCCTTTGGTTCAAGAGCAAAATAGAGGGTCTCGATATGGAATCTCACCGAGGGGTCACACCGAGGGCATGTGCCACAATGCTTCTAAACACAAGGCATCTTCTCTTTACACATTTTGGCAGCTGTTTCTTCGAACCACAAAGCATGAACACCTTCTAAGAACACTCAACAAACACATCAAAAACACACAAACACACAAAAAATATCTAAAAGAACTTATATACAAGGATAAGCTTAGGGTATTGAAACACCCCGTCCCAGCCCTCCTAAGGCCGTGGACAATGCGTTCCATGTTCAGGCCGTCTCCTAGCCGAACCTCATTATTTCCTATCCTTTTCTTATTTAATCACTTGTTACAAGAGATTTCCTTTGGATCTTCCTTATGACTTTACTTAGCCATTTAACTTAGATTCGTCTAACGTTTCTAATAATACACAGCGGAATTTTCTTTCTACTTAAACTTTTCTTTTCCCCTTGATCTAATTCCAATCTATCACTTGCTGGTCAGATCATCTTCTACCTTCAGACAGCCCTCTTTGACTTCTAGTCGGTTTATAGAATAATCTTAGACTCAGTTCAAGTCATACATCCTATGGATTCCATTCCCTAGACATAACCGTCTAATAATATATAAGTCACTAACTATTTGTTCCCAGTATAGCGTACTTACCGTAGCCACGTTCGTAATTCAGCGCCCCTTTGATATGTATCTTGGATTTGAACTGATCAATGCACGCATCTACCTTGACTCTGTTCCTTGCCGAGACCCACTCCATCCTTGAACCGTATACGTAGATATAAACAACTCCCTTTGGTACTTATTCATTCAACCAACCATCCCCACATGACTAAGTAACTGATAGAGAGTAATCTATTCCGGCATGTCAATCCGTGCAGATCCAGTTCCGGCTCATGCACCACCTCTGTGACCGTTTCCCCAGATCTATCTTGGTCTGATAAATCTTCTCCCAGACCGCAATATCTTCCTCTGATCCGAATCTCTTTTTCCTTCCCAGTCGATCTCCCCGGTCGCTCATGGCCGTTCTCGGCGTGAATTTCGCTCTTTCCCATCAACACACTTGGCCATAGATTACTTCCTTGGCTGTGTGCTTATTGTCTGGAAACATCCATTCGCTCATAATTCTTCCCTGAACTATGGTCGGCCTGACTCCATTCCCTACTTTCCGGTGATCCAAGCTGTAGGCGAGTTTCCGTTTCTTATTCAGAAATCTCTCTTGGCCCTGGATTCTTTTTTTATCTTTTTTGTGTGTGTGGATATCTCTATAACCACGAAAATATAATCCTTATGTAGGATATGGATGGGTGTCTCTTTCCATAACTGCCCATCCTTCGCATCCCGATCTAAGCCGTCCATTCCTCCAACGGTCTAGATCGCATCCCTAGAATTCATAGGCAGTTATTCAACCCTAAGAACCTTTTGATCGCATCCTCCAACCATCCATGACCTAAGGCTACCACAGTCCCACCTAGCTCATCAACTAGCTGTTAGTCCACCCAGCTGGATGAGTACTCAATCAGCTTGCCGAGCTAGGTAGAGCTGCCGGTCAGCTTGTCCAGCTAGCTCAGCTAGTAGCTCAGCTAGTTCAGCTAGTAACTCAGCTACTTCATTTCTTCCAGCTGGTTTAGCTCGACAACTTTCTCTTCTTTTATCCCGCTAAGTCATTTTGTCCGTTTCTCAGCCCTGACTAAGCCTTTACGATCATTCCTTGAACATGCATTGTTTCACCATCACTTCCTTGATCTGACCCAAGTCACTTCTTTCCCATAAACAAATCGGCCCATTGTAAGTTTGTGGGATGCGGACGTTACAAGTCTTCCTTACTTGAATGGAATTCGTCCTCGAATTTGGCGGTGGTAGAATCTGTTTTCCCTAGACCTTGGTCCACCAAGACTTAATATCATCCCTTGATTTTTTCTTTGTTTGGCTCGGTCTAACTTTCCAATCTTGATCTTTACTAGATTAGATCTTACTCCTTCATGACTTAGTCTAACTCTGACTAAGTTAGATGCCCGATCATAGTCTAATCAAGAATGGAATGCTCTGATACCAACTTGAAACACCCCGTCCTGACCGTTCTAACACCATGAAAGATGCGTTCCATGTTCAGGCCATCTCCTGGCCGAACCTCAACATTTTATACCCTTTAATTCATGTCTTGGATTGAACTAATCAATGTGTGCGTCTACCTTGACTGTGTTCCTTGCCGAGTCCCATTCCATCCTTGAACCGTATCCTGTAGATACAAACAATACCCTTCGGTCCTTAGTCATTCAACCAACCATCCCCACATGACTAAGTAACCGATAGAGAATCTTCTATTCCGGCCCGTCAATGCGTACAGATCCAGTCCCGGCTTATGCACCATTTCCGTGACCGTTTTCTCAGATCTATCTTGATCTGATCGATGAATCTTCTCCCAGACCGCAATCTCTTCCCTTGATCCGAATCTTCTTTCTTTCTCAGTCAATCTTCCTGATCGCTCCTGACCGCTCTCCGCCGGATCTTCACTTCTCCCATCCATACCATTGGCTATGGATTACTCTGTTTTCCCTAGACCTTGGTCCACCAAGACTTAATATCATCCCTTGATTTTGTCTTTGTTTGGCTCGGTCTAACTCTCCAATCTTGATCTTTACTAGATTAGATCTTACTCCTTCATGAATTAGTCTAACTCTGACTAATTTAGATGCCTGATCATAGTCTAATCAAGAATGGAATGCTCTGGTACCAACTTGAAACACCCCATCCTGACCGTTCTAACACCTTGGAAGATGTGTTTCATGTTCAGGCTATCTCCTGGCCGAACCTCAACATTTTATACCCTTTAATTCATGTCTTAGATTGAACTGATCAATGTGTGCGTCTACCTTGACTGTGTTCCTTGCCGAGTCCCATTCCATCCTTGAACCGTATCCTGTAGATACAAACAATTCCCTTCGGTACTTAGTAATTCAACCAACCATCCCCACATGACTAAGTAACCGATAGAGAATCTTCTATTCCGGCCCGTCAATGCGTACAGATCCAGTCCCGGCTTATGCACCATTCCGTGACCGTTTTCTCAGATCTATCTTGATCTGATGAATCTTCTCCCAGACCGCAATCTCTTCCCTTGATCCGAATCTTCTTTCTTTCTCAGTCAATCTTCCTGATCGCTCATGACCGCTCTCGGCCGGATCTTCACTTCTCCCATCCATACCATTAGCTATGGATTACTCCCTTGGCCATTTCTTTACTGCCTTGTAAACAACCTTTCATTCTAATCCTTCCCTGGATTATGTTCGGCCTGACTTCTTTCCCTTATTCCGATGGTCCATGCCTTTGGCAAGTTTCCTTTTTGGTTGAGAAATCTCCCTTGGGCGTGAATCCCCTTCTCTATTTTTTTTCTCCACATTTCTCTGTGTATTTTTCAAACTGCGTATTCTTTGTTTTGCTCGGTCTAACTTTCCAATCTTGATCCTTACTAGATTAGATCTTACTCCTCCATGACTTAGTCTAACTCTGACTAAGTTGGATGCCCGATCATAGTCTAATTCCGACTTGATCACCTAATCTTTGTCCATGCTGGACTTGATCATGCTTATCTGATCTAGTCATTCCCGACTAGATCTTTACCCGACTGA
>NW_006256901.1:9365744-9421822 GCF_000478725.1 Eutrema salsugineum | reverse complement strand
CCATTACCCTTGTTGTTGCTCAGCCTTGTCTCACTTGGTATAGGGGGAATAGAGATTAAGCAGGCTTCTTCTTTAATAAAGGGCTCCTCATCTTCATACTTATAGGCAGGGCTGATGAGGGGTTCTTTCTTCTTCTCCATAGCTGGAAGGGGTTGAGATCCTCCTAGGATACCAATGCTTCCCCACATATTTCATCTCTTGCACTTTGGGCTCATCAATCTTTTGAATAACAGTTCCACAAAACTCAGCTGAAGGAGGCTTAACACGATAAGAGACCTATTTATCTATCTTTGTGAGAACCACTCTTTGAGTGTTAAAGTCAATTCTTGCTCCTGTAGTGTTGAGAACTGAAGTTCCAAGCAGTAGAGGAAGCTCTTTGGTCTTCTTCATCTTCATGATTACAAAATCAGTGCGGACTATGCACTCACCAACCTTTAATGGATAGTCTTCTAGGAGCCCATATGGTTTCTTTGAGTAGGACTCTCCAAAGGTAATTGAAGTGGGGTAGTGCTTTGTAGTCTTGATCCCTAGCCTCTCCATCATATCTAGAGACATCCCACTAACACTTGAGCCAGAATCACATAAAGCATTCTCAACTCTAAAGTTGCCAAGAGTACAAGAGATAGTAAATTTCCCTGGATTACCCAACTTTGGGAGGGATGTAGGCTTCACATTTGCTGAATCAAGTCTGGAGATTCCATCTTGGGGATTTTCTTGATCAGTTTTCAGCCCCTTATCTTCAGTACCATCAGAAATCTTCTTGTTCCTAGCAAAACAAACTGCCTCCCCACCTTCTTTCTCAATGTCCTCACTGAGATCAGAGAACATGCTCACAAAGTCTTCTATAATGGCGTATTCTTCCTCAGTGATTGGGCTGAACTCATTAGATACTTCTCCATAAAGTAGGTATTCAATTTCCTGAACAGCAGCAGTGTGCTCATCACTTGAGTATATGGCATTGGAGTACTCCTTGTGGTTTGGAACAGTTTTTCCAGGAAGAGAGCCTTTAGTTTCAGAAGTGGAGATGCCTTTGTTTTATAAGAGTCGTGATTTCAGTCCCCAGTATCTCCAACTTGGAACTGCAGTCATTACACTTAGAATCCAGCTTTTGTTGTCCATGTAAGATCTACTGGAGAACAATACTGATATAAGGACCTTGTTGCTGAGAACTGCTCAGTTGAACTTGTGGCTGTCCAAATCCAAGAGGAGGAGACTTTTGTTGCTGGAAACTGACTTGATTGGGAAAGTTATTCCCTTGGTTCTAAACTGCTGGTTGCTGAAAAGCTTGTTGACTTTGGAAGTTTCCTTGGAACTGGTTCTTGGGAACATACCCTTGTTGAGCTTGTTGAGAGGGGTAGACTTGATCACCAGGGTTAGCCACATTGGGGTTTCTGTATGAAAAGTTCTGGTTGTTGAAGTTGTTAAACCTCTAGAACTTGTTGTGGTTGCCAATGTAGTTCATTTCCTCTTGTGTTAAACCCTCCTCATTGACATTCTCAAAGCAGTTCTACTCATTAAACTCTCCCACATAGTTTATAGGCTTTTGGGTGGCAACTAACACTTTTTCAATCTTGACTTGTAGCTCTTTTATATCTTTTGCAGCCTTTGTTCTTCACTAGAACCTTCTCCTATATAAGCTCTATCATAGTTTTCACCATATGTATCATTGCTCATAGCCAAGTTCTCCACCAACTCCATTCCTGCATTGATTTCTTTGGCAAGGAAGTTGTCAATAGAAGCTGTGTCAAGTTGGTTTCTTATCTTGGGGAGAGCTCCACTGTATATAGTACTGAGTAGTGAAGCATCAGAAAAACTATGATGAGGACATTGGTTGATATAGCTCCTAAATCTTTCCCATGCTTCCCCAAAGGTCTCATTGTTGTGTTGGGTAAAGCTTGAGATTTGATTCCTCAGCTTGGCTGTCCTTGATGTGAAGAAGAACTTAGAGAGAAAATCTTGCTTACACTGCTCCCAAGTCTGAATTGAACCGCCTGGCAGATTCTTTTCCCACTGTTGAGCTTTGTCTCCTAAGATGAAAAGGAAAATTCTTAACTTTTACCCCATTAATCTTTGTCAGATTACAGACTCTGTCAAATTGATCAATGTGATCAAGTGGATCCTCCATAGGCAGTCCATGAAATTTTGAATTCTGCACCATATTGAGAAGTGATGCCTTGACTTCAAAATTATTGTATTGGACTGGTGGAGCTTGGATTCCTGCTCTGTTTTGATGTGCATTAGCTCTGTCATTCTCTCCAACAAAGACAGGGTTTGGCTCTTGACACCTCGGAGGTTGTGGGTGGTGTTATTGGTTGGCCTGATGCCCATTCTGGTTCTGGTGTCCTTGAGCTTGTCCCTGATGGACCTGACCTTGTGGAACATGAACTCCAATCCCATTAGCTCCAATACCAACGCCCTGACCCTGAACATCTGCTTGAGTCTGGTGCTCATCTCTGGCTTGCTGCTGATCCATACCCAACCTCTCAAGATATGCTGCTCTTTCCCTTGCTCTTCTGGCAGCTCTCTCTACCAGGTTGATATTGCCAATGAAAGACTCAACTGGTTCACAACTTCTGCTTCTAGTCCTTGGTCTATGTGATATAAACCTGAAACTTCAGCACTTGTAGGTTTAGTCAGTAAAACAAAAAAAAATACTTGATCTCAAGAACAAACAAGAGACTAATGCTAAATCCACACTTTGGCAATGGTGCCAATTGATAGACAAGAGTTTATTGCACTCTTAGGGTATCAATCCTCTTTATCTGTTGTAGCATAAAGGGATATCAATCCAACAATGTGGTTTAGTACACTAATTTATCATGTTTGTGTCTTAATCCAAGCAGAATCAAAGAGGGTTTGTTGTAACAAGTAACTAATGAAAGCATAAACAAGACTAAATAAGATTAAACAAGTGATTTAAAAGCATATTAAGCAAGTAAATAGCAAGATGATGATGATATGAAGATGATAAAACATAGAGTTCTAGACATAATAGTGGATTAGGGTGCTATAGGTGCTAAACTAAGATGCTAATGAACCATATGATGAATGATCTCAAGTGACTTAGGATTTCAAACCAGTTTTAATCTTTCCAAAGCATCAAAACACAAATCAAATTATCACTCATATCCAATCATCGTTGGAGACATAATAATAAGACAGCATTAAACATGAATCCTAACTTGTCATCTACGCATAAAACAATAATTTCCATGACTTTAATGCATAAACCTCTAAGATAGCTTGGTTCAGACATTTCATCAAACACCTTTTGGGTGGTGAAATACCTAAGTTCTAGAACAGAGTGCTTATCAAAAATCAAGCTTTAAGAACAGCTATTTAGAAAATGAGAAGCATGAATCTAGTCCCTAAACACCTTAATCTAACACTTAAGCACCCAAATCTACATATCTAGAACCCTAATAAAAGACTACTCACTAGTCATAATCAACACACAAGATCCTTTGCAAAATGTGATGTTAATCGTGATTTGAAGCTTTAGATGAGAAGAAGAGATGATTAGATGCTAAGAAATACTCTTGATTTTATTAAAACCTTAAAATATCTCTTAACAAAGATGATTTTTCACAAAAGAAGAAAGGAGACTAAAAATGGAACAAAAGATCCTTAGGGTTTTTTCCCAAAAAACGTATTTCTAGCTGAGTAAAACGGACCGGGTCAGCCCGGGAAAAACCCTTTATTGACCCGGTCTTCTTGGGCTGTTGGGTGAGCACCTTGGCTTGGTGAAGATGTCTATGCCGAGGGGTTGATGGTGAGGGGTCTTGTAATCTGGGTTGATATGATGAACACACCAAGAACTTGCATGAATCTTTGGCTTTGATCCGGCTTTGAATCTGACCGTTGGAGTGTTTTTGAACTGGAAACACGTGAAAAGGGCCTCGGTGTAGTGCATGTCGAGGGGTCAGTTCGAGGTATCAAGCCTTTCATTGGGATTGGAACACCTCGGCATAGAACAAGGCCAGGGGTGATATCGAGGTCTTGGACAAAACTTATGGAAATCCACCTCGGCCTAACTGTACCGAGGGGTTCAGGCCGAGGGGTCTCGTTCAGAAGGACCTCAGGATAGTTGTACCGAGGTGTCCATGCCGAGGCCGGATCCAACACTTAGCAGAATTCAAGAAAACCTCTTTGATGCTTCAGCCTTGATACTTCGTTTGAGGCTTTTATCTTCAACAAAAGAGGCCTCAGCATATAATAGGGCGAGGCATAAGCCCGAGGGATTGCCCAAAAGTTTCTTAAATAGGCCTCACC
Source organism: Eutrema salsugineum (assembly GCF_000478725.1). Classification (NCBI taxonomy): domain Eukaryota; kingdom Viridiplantae; phylum Streptophyta; class Magnoliopsida; order Brassicales; family Brassicaceae; genus Eutrema; species Eutrema salsugineum. Next base: position 9,417,550 of record NW_006256901.1, on the reverse strand, counting down.
ATAGACATACCGAGGGGTTGATGCTAAGGTATAGAAAAAACACTTTAGCACAGATGTATCTCTTGAAACCCGAATTGACATGCTTGTCTTCTGCTCCCAGTAACTTTTAGCTCACAGCTCCAAATGACTTGAAACAAAGTCCACAAGAAAGATCACTCAACCAGCTAAAACGTCGTTGAAGAACCAAACTGCATCTGGGGAAAGAAAAGTTTCCTGGATGGCCGATCTTTGAGGCGCACCGGAATGATCCAGAAATGGCTCCGAGATATGTCTTTTTTCGATTGCAATAACTTTCAGCTTACTGCTCCAAATCAGATGATTCCAAATGTTCTGGAAACTAGACTCAATGACCTCAAATCTTGATGAAGAAACCGGAAGCTGAATCGGGGATCAGGCATTTTTGGCCGATGCTCACGTACCGCGGTACAGGTTTTGGTCGACAAAGGCTACCCGGTAAGCACTTTTGGCCGAGAAAAACCTTCCTGCGATAAGATTTCTGGCCGATAAACCTCAAAACCCTTGTCATCATTTTTGCTCCTTCTTTCATCATTTCTTCACCTGGTTCCACCCTTTTCCACTCCAAGTGACCTCCAAAGTACCTAATACACACTCCAAACATGCAAGACTCATTTGGATCTAATGCAAAATCCTAAAACTCTAAAACAAAGATAAAACATGAAGAATCTGTCTAAACTTTTTGAATGGGACTCAATTCTTGGACCAAAAATGCATCCAAAATATGCAAAGATATGAATATATCACTACAGCTTCACAATATTTAGTCATTCACTGTAGGCCATCAAACAATTTAACGATCACTACAACTTCACAATATTTAGTTCCTCGTTGTAGGCCGTAACATAATACTGTAAGCAAATAAGTACTATTCCAACTAAAGACTAAATAACTTACAATCCTATTATCAAATGCCAATACTTCTCATTATGAATTATCATCAATAACCAATCAATAACCAATATCATACACCATTATCAAATACCATTTATCAATCACGTTTAATTCCTACACTAAGCATACACACATTACTAAATCAACTAATAAATCTTAGAAATCCACAAAATTGTCCTCACCTTTGCCACTTGATGATGAAAAGAGAATTCAGTTCTCCTTTAGACAAATTTGATACTCGATAGGAAAACAATCATACCTTTCTAGTCACAGCTTGGAATGAATATTGGAAGATTGATCTGAAAAACTGATAACACCATATTTGTACCCATTTTAACCATTGATTTCAAATGCTTTTTCAAAGGTTTTAATCAGTTTTAGGAACTTTTATTATGATTTCTATGTATTTATAGTTTCAAGGCTCTTTTCAGGAAACTTAGGGGAAATGATGGCAAATTGGAAGAAATCCACATTTTTAGCTCAGAGTTAGACCGTCAGAAGTTCAGCCTCAAATGAAGACTTTCTCACCGTCTGATCCAGCTCAAATTTGAAGACAATCAAGAGGAGACAACCAGCTTTCCATAGCACTTTACATCACGAATATCCAACGGTGCAATCAAAAGATACATGGAGAACAAGTTGACCAAATTCACCAGTCCCGGAAGACTCTCACCCGCGGCAAACATGCATTTTGCCTGCCCCGGAAGACTTTCACCCTCGGTGATTCCATGACGAGTCACAAGGCCCAACATCAAAGCCCACTTAGCCATTTCTCTTCAGAGAAGTCCTAAATGAGACCTGGAAGACCTTAGGACCTATAAATACATTTCTTAGCAGCCATTAATACATGTGTGCTCCTGTAATGAGATTTTGAGCCACCGAACTTTGTTTTTCTAGGGTTAGGTGATGGAGATGGGGATTCTTCCCCTGATCCATTGTTCTTTTTCCTTTCTATCTAATTAACTTTTCTGTTTCATCTTTTGCATTCTTTCATATCTTTTATCATCCATTGCATCATGTAGATCTGTCCCAGAGAGTCAAGTTGTTTGAAGAGTTTTCGATAGGCATACATGTCGATTAGGATTTCTAAGTTTCTAGACCATATTCTGGATCTCATCTCTTCTAAGTTGTTCATATTGTATGAGAGTAGATTCATGACCTATTTTCTGAGCCTAGGATCGATCAGAGCCACGAGAGTGCTGTATCAGATCATCCATACCTAGCTTCAGAAGAACATAGTCGCTATAGGAGTCGAGAGCTACCTGTAGAGAAGATGTGAGCAGACAAATTCAATATTTAATGCATGATCTTAGCTCTGGCATGAGAGCGAGAGTTAATTGCCAGATCTGAGTGATTAGTTGCTTAAGATGGCGAAAGTTGTTTAATCATACACATGTCTATTCTAGTTCCATGCAGATCCCAGAAGCAAATGAAGATAAATATCCCAGAGGCTAATTGAAAATGCTTTGACATCGATTAGAGTAAACCGGAGAAGTCTAAATCGCCACCTATGAGTTTAGAGTCTATAGTTTGAGTCGACATCCTTGAGATATTCTTTTAACAATTCATTTGCATTGCATTTTATTTCCTGTGAATATTAGATTAAGTTTAGTTTAGGATTCTTAACCAAAAAACCCAAAAATCCCATGAGTTTATGACTTTGCTTACTTCCCAGTTTGTTGTTTATTGCAGATTAGACATCCTCCCTGTGGATCGACACCCTAAGTTCTACAACGTACATCTGTGCACTTGCAGACACTAGGGTTTTATAAATTTAAAACTTTTTGAGGACCAATGGGCTTGTAAAAAAACGTAACCCTAGGCCCAACCTGCATCAAAAGCTGGATTGAAGATCTTCACGCCGGTATGTATATCGTCTTCTGGAACTCCCTGGATCGCAGGGTAAAACGTATCGCAATTCGGCTACTCAAGGATCGGATCTTTGTAAATATGGCTAGGGAAAACACTCATAACTTTTAGAAGAAAACTCCAAATAATTATCCTCTTGCAGTTATAGCTAGATATGAGAGTCTAGAATCACCTTACCAATTTTCATGCTGATCTGATCTGATTTGACCATCTTTCACGCCAGAACACCTCGGATCAGCCTTCTAAATTGCTGCAGTGGCTCAAGCGTTATTCCGGCAGAGCTTCGCTGCAAGAGAGAACCTATGTCTGATCGCAGAAAATCGGAATTGCCTTTATTGATCCCATTGGGCTTCTAACCTTGGGCTTCCCTTCTCCTTACATTAGGGCCACGAAAATTAGGCTCTGTAGACTTTGGAAACTCTAAAGAATTGGCTTCAATACTTTCTTTGACTCTTGGGTTTTGCAAGCTATGGTTTTCTTCTTGGATAAGCTAGGATTATGGTTTCTTCAGCAACAAGACTTAGGATTAAAGCTTAAGGGTTTTGATCAAAAAATAAGGCCATAAACCTAATTCTTGGGGTGTCACATAAGGGACCACTGGATTCACGTCTCTAACTGTCAACCACACCTCTCTTGATGTGAACTTGCGACAAACTTTTTCCTTGACCAGCCAAAGAGGAGTGTCCGCTTCAGAGGAAGACGACAGTGAGACAATGTACGATAAGAGATTTAGCTGCAAATCAGATCTTGCATTATGGCAGTGACCAACCTTCCGAGAACATATAATCAATAAATAGAGCTTAAAGGGATGCCCAATGAGGACGGACTAATGGCCCAAAAGGCGTCCACAAATCCCACCAGAAGTATGTTTCGTCACCTCGAACCATCTTGATGTGGAGAAAAGAAGAATCCTTGTGGCAAAGCTTTAGAATCTTGCAAAACTTCCAAAAGACATTACAAGAAAACAACCGATTACCATCAAAATTTTACGTAGATTTATATTCGACGTAAATTTATGTTACATTTACGTTGAATTTACGATGTCGACAAATTTCGTCGTAAATTAGATGTAAATTTTGGTGATAACTGCGTCGTAAATTTACGACAAAATGACGACTACATAAATGTTTGTTCTAATTGTGACGTAAGGTTTACATCGATTTTATGAGGAACTGGATTTCTCAATAGTTTGATGTAATGATAATGTAAAATTATTTTTGATGCCAATCCGATGTAAAATTTTAATTCAAAATTTTTGGTACTCAAACCAAAATTCTATAAATACCCTCTCACTTCTATCATAATTCTACCACAACAACAACAAAAAAACTGACAAAGACACATTTTTTTGAGTCTTTAAGTTTTTGAATAATGTATGCCTTTTTCTTTGTTTTTTTAAATAAATCAAAGTTGGTAATTGGTTTACAGTCTGTTGCCTTTGGAGATGATAGATGTATGTGTTGGTAATTGTATACTTTTCTGGAGAGATGATGATAAGCTGCATGAATGTCGGTTTTGCCAAAAACCAAGATATAAGCCGCAAACTTCTAGGCGGAGTAAGATACCGTACCAACGGATGTGGTATCTTCCTATAACTGATAGGTTAAAACGACTTTATCAATCTGAAAAGATAGCTGCACCGATGAGATTGCATGCACAGCATATCCAAACAGATGGGAAAAGGACTCACCCTTCATATGGGAAATTGTGGAAACACTTTAACGCCGTACATCCAGACTTTGCTAAATCTAAGTGGAATGTATATCTTGGTCTTTGCACTGATGGGTTTAGTCCATTTGGTATGTCTGGTAGGCAATATTCTTTATGGCCAGTAATCCTTACACCATATAACTTTTCCCCAGATATGTGCATGCAAAAATAATTTTTGTTTCTCAGTATCTTAGTTCTTGGTCCAAATCACCCAAAGCGGGCTCTTGATGTGTTTTTACAGTCACTCATACATGAGTTGAAGCAGTTGTGGCATAACGGAGTTCGAACATATGATAGTTTCGAGAGGCAAAAATTTTACAATGTGAGCTGTGCTTATGTGGACAATAAATGACTTCCCTGCTTAGGGAATGCTATCTGGTTGGACTACGCACAAGAGGTTATCATGTCCTTATTGTCTCAATAGGTCTGATGCATCTCAGCTTAAACATGGTCGGAAAACATTGTTGTTTGATTTTCATCGCCGATTTCTACCGCCCAACCATGAATATCGAAGAAACAAGAGCCTGTTCATGAAAAACAAAAAGCTGTTCGTCTCCCTCCACCAATGTATCTAACAGGGGCAGAACTTGAAGCGCAAATAGATCATTGTGGGGGGGGGGGGGGGGGGTTTGGGGTCTAGAAATGGTTCCCCGAGGGGGAAACTTTCACACTCCAGCCAATATGCCTGAAAGATATGGGGTTCATCATAATTGGCACAAGAAAAACATATTTTGGGAACTGCCGTATTGGAAATATCATCTGCTGAGACACACTCTTGATGCAATGCACATTGAGAATAATTTTTTTGATAACATCATGCATACAGTGTTGAATGTGCCGACAAAAACAAAAGACAGTGCGAAATCACGGATGGACTTGCCTGATCAAAAGCACTTTGAGGCATTGGAGCATTTTTTTCGTGATCTTAGTACACAGACGTTATCAAAAGATGTAGTTGCACAACTGGCTGTAAATATTCCTATATTGCTATGCAATTTAGAGAAGATATTCCCACCCGCGTTTTTTTAATTTATGGAACATCTACTTATTCATCTCCCTCACGAAGCAGAACTAGGCGGACAAGTCCAGTTTAAGTGGATGTATCCGTTTGAACGCTTCATGAAACATCTGAAGGGAAAAGCTTAAAACCTACCCAAAGTTGAAGGCTCTATCATTGTAGTAAGTTTGACGGAAGAAATGTCCCATTTCACATCGTACTATTTTGCTCCAAAAGTTCATACACGCAAACGAGTTCCACGACGTTATGATGATGGGGTTGTGGGACGTACTTATGCAGTAGAAGGTGTACCAGACATTTTCTCACCAGTTAGACGTCTTAGTAGAAAACTGAAGGAAACTTGTTGGTCCACCGAAAAAGACTATCACTCCGCACATACATACATCCTCTTAACTATGATGAATTAGCTCCGTACGAGAGGTAGTTAATATTTATGATTATATTTTTTGGTAATTTATTAATTATATTAACATTTTGATTATGTTGTATATTGCAGCACATTTGTAAGTCAAGTCCGGAATGCATTGAAGGCGTCTCCGAAAATGAAATAAACGATCAGAAAGACAAACATTTTGCTCTGTGGTTAAAGGGTCAAGTAGATCACGATGACCCAGCATATCCAGTATGGTTTTATGAGTTACTCCATGGCCCCATATCAAAGATAACAACAGCTGCAATGTATTTCACTAGAGGTTTTTCCATACATACAATCACGGTATTCAACGTGCAACTCAAACTATGGAGTCTATGTACGAGGTGAAGTAGATTACTATGGGATCTTGCAAGACATAATTGAAGTGGAATGTCTTGTTTTGGTGAGGATGAAAACTATTCTATTCAAATGTGATTGGTTTGATCTAACAGTCTGTCGTGGAGTGCATAGTAACAAATTTGGGATGGTTGACGTTAATCAATCTCGACAGTACAACAAGTTTGAACCTTTCATTCTAGCCTCATAAGAAGAACAAGTCACATTTGTTCCATATCCACAAGTTCGAAATACTGGTATCTCATAGTCAGCGGTTATTAAAGTGGCTCCATGGGGAGTAATTGATGGGGTAGATCTGCCACCTATGCAACCAGATACATGCGCTGACATCACTTAACCAGAGATTGAAGAAAATATCCTTTTAATTGATCCACGCAATAGACAAGTCGAAGATCTTCCCGACGATGACACCAAAGAAGAAAATTTAGATGAATTTGATGAGAGTAATGGTGATGATGATATAGACAATGATGACCAAAACACATCATCAGATGAGTCTGAATGATAAATAAAGGTATGTTAGCTTTATGTTTTTAATGAATATTGATTTTTTTTTAGATGAGATTACTGAAACTTCTTACTTGTTCTTTATAAAAATGTTGACTTTGTAGTCAACTGTTTGACTTTTACGTTGATTTTACGATATATATCACAAAATCATAGTAAAATCGATGTAAATTGCGTCGAATATAAAAATCATAAAATTTTTGCCTGATTTTATGTTAATGTCTAGTTAATTAACCCTTGTGTAAAGGTTGCATCCAAAAAAGTGAAGTGTGAAGGGGAGAATTAGCATACCTTACATTGATTTTACGTCGAGAGTGTCCGAATCGACATAAATTTGATGAAAATTCTTGATGCGATCATGGACAGCCTAGAGGACTTGGAACTTGGAGCTAAAGAAGTTGGACTAGAAGAACAAGAAGAACCGGATATAGAAGAAGCTTTGGAGCTGCCAGCCGGTCCAATAACTCGATCAAGGAGCAAGAGACTTAAGGAAGCTATCGGAGCTATGCTTAGAACCAGTTGGAGACGAGCTAATGTCTTGAGCCAGGAGGGAGAAGTTGTTATACAAGCCGCATTGGTTTCTATACAGGCTCAAGATGATCAGTGAATGGGCATGTGACCCGTTTGCACTCTTTTTCCATCTCCTTTGGTTTTGTCCCAACGGGTTTTCCAAAGGGAGGTTTTTAATGAGACAAATCGCTCACAACATATCCCTCATTCGCTGATCCAACAGAGGCCCAACACTAGAAGACTCGGCCTGGAGAAGAAGAGTTTCTTTCTTGTTTCTTCCTTATTCAAACTTAGCCTTTAATGTCTTAGTTATTTCCGAGACAAGTCTTGGCTGTCACAGACTTCTTCTCTTTCTTTTTAAACCCTTGTACGCTCCTTGTTAAACTCATCTATCTTTTCTTTCAAAACTCTTTCTAAGTTAGATCATTTGTTCTCTTGAACATCTTAGCTTGTGAGTGTGTTATATCTTTCAAGCAACCCGATTCTTTGGTGTGTCATATCCATCGAATCACCCTGGTATATCAAAGGCCTTCTGCAACCTTTGTGTGACCTATCAATCCCTTGTTTTCCTTAGAAGTTCATACCCAAGTCATTACCCAAACAGTGAGATCTAGTGCTTAGAGTGAAGATCTAAAGAAGGAACGTATCAAGTGGTATCAGAGCCACACTTAGATCTGTTCTTATGTCAAAAGAAGCGATCTCAAACTTTAACTTTGATCAGCAAACATAGCTTATCATAATCTGTGCTTGTTGCATCACAAACCTATAGATCGTTTCATTCTGTTATTGAATCTAGTAAATCAACACCATCGGAACCTTGTGTAAAAAGTAACAATTCAAATTCAAAACTGATTAGATCGCTCGTAAGGCTTTCTGATTGCTTGAAGAACACGAATGGTCATTTTTATAGATTCCAAGAATCGTTGCTAGTGATCCACTTTGTGTTGCTCGCAGGAAAAGATGTCTGATCAACGTGAAGAGTCCAGCAACAACAGTAACAAACTATTGATGGAAGCAATGATGGCCGAGATGAAAAAGCTGATGGCCGCTCAGTTTGAAGAATTCAGACAAGAGATCCAACATCAGAACTCTGACTCAAGGCCGAACCGAGATGCCAGGAGGAGGAACACTGATCAATCTCCTGAGAGGGCTCGTGAACAAACCCGACCAGCCAGAGACGAAGTGGCTGAAGAGTACTATAGCCGAGACAGTAGCTCGTCAAGGAGTAATCGCCGACGACATAGACGAGTAAGAGAGGAAAGGGCTTATCCTCAAGACAATTTTGGAGGGCTTAAGCTTCGGATTCCTCCATTTCATGGGAAAAACGATCCTGATGCCTACCTAGAATGGGAAAAAAAGATAGAGTTGGTGTTTAACTGCAAACACTATACCGAGAACAATCGCGTAAGAGTTGCTGCTACTGAGTTTTAGTATTACGCTCTTATCTTGTGGGATCAGTTAGTTACACCAAGAAGGTGGAACGGCGAGTATCCGGTTTAGAGTTGGAATGAGATAAAGGCCATCATGAGAAAACGATCTGTGCCAAGCCATTATCATCAGGAACTACATTAGAGGATCAGGAGGCTGACTCAAGGGACCCGGTCTGTCGAAGACTATTACCAAGAGATGGAGACTCTCATGCTTAGAGCCGATATAACTGAAGATCGAGAAGCTACCATGTCGAGGTTTTTGGGGGGCTTGAACAGAGAAATTCAAGACCGGTTGGAAATGCAACACTATATTGAGGTGGAGGAGATGCTACACAAAGCCATACTGATCGAACAACAACTCAAGAGGCGTGTTCCCACTAAGACAAGCTATGGAGGTGGAGCAACCGTTACTAAACCCATTTACCCGAAAGAAGAAAGAGCAGGATCTTTTCAGAGAGAAGGAAAGCAGATTGCCATACCAAAAGCTGAAGCCAAGACGTATCCAGTTGCTCAAGATCACAAAGGAAAGGAAGAAATTACTAATCCAAGATCAAGAGATGTCAAGTGCTTTAAGTGTCAAGGCAGGGGATATTACGCGAATGAATGTTCAAATCAAAAGAACATGATTCTGTTGGATAATGGAGACATAGCGTCTGATGAGGAAGAGTCTGAGGTCGCAGCTGAGACAGATCATGAGGAACCTCCGGCTCAAGGGACTTTATTAGTGGCTAGACGATCTCTAAGTCTCCAATCCAAAGACGCTGAGCAGGAACAAAGAGAGAATCTGTTTCACACTCGGTGTATCGTTCAAGGAAAAGTCTGTAGCCTCATTATAGATGGGGGAAGCTGCACCAACGTAGCCAGTGAAGTGATGGTTCAAAAGCTCGGTTTAAGGGTGGAGAAGCACCTGAAGCCGTATAAGTTGCAATGGCTCAATGACAATGGAGAATTGAAAGTGAATCACCAAGTTCGAGTACCTTTAACCATTGGGAAATATGAAGATGAGATACTCTGTGATGTCTTACCAATGGAAGCAGGGCATATTCTCCTTGGCCGGCCATGGCAATCGTATCGAAAGGTCATACATGATGGACATACTAATCGACATTCCTTTGTTTATAATGGCAGGAAAACTACCCTGGTGCCTTTGACGCCTCAAGAAGTTTACCAAGATCAAATAGAGCTCAAGAAAAAGGAAAAACCGGTTACAAAATCCTCTAACTTCTTTCTTAGGGCCGGAAAAGTTAAGAAAACTTTGTTAGCTAAACAATCAATGCTCTTATTTTTGTTTAAGGAAGCTCTCACGAGCTTAACTAACTTGACACCGGTTATACTGAGTGAGATGAAATCTCTTTTGCAGGACTATGAGGACGTATTTCCTGAAGAGAACCCCAAGGGCTTACCTCCCATTAGAGGAATAGAACATCAAATAGATTTCATGCCCGGAGCTTCTCTTCCAAATCGTCCAGCCTATAGAACCAACCCTGTGGAGACCAAAGAACTACAGCGCCAAGTTAATGAGCTATTGGAGAAAGGGTACATAAGAGAAAGCTTGAGTCCTTGTGCGGTGCCTGTACTACTTGTGCCTAAGAAAGACGGTAGCTGGCGCATGTGTGTTGATTATAGAGCAATCAACAACATTACGGTTAAATATCGACACCCTATCCCTAGATTAGATGATATGCTTAATGAAATGCATGGTTCTAGTGTCTTCTCTAAGATAGATTTGAAAAGTGGCTATCATCAGATTAGAATGAAGGAAGGGGATGAGTGGAAAACCGCCTTTAAAACTAAGCATGGTTTATATGAATGGCTAGTAATGCCGTTTGGGCTAACAAATGCACCAAGCACCTTCATGCGGTTAATGAATCATATTCTTAGAGCTTTTATAGGTGTATTTGTAGTGGTTTATTTTGATGACATTCTGATCTATAGCAAAGCCTTAGGAGAGCATATCGAGCATTTGAAATCTGTTTTAGAAGTGCTTAGGAAGGAAAAGCTCTTTGCTAATCTTAAGAAATGCACTTTTTGCACAGATAATCTTGTGTTTCTAGGATTTGTTGTAGGTGCGGATGGGATCAGAGTCGATGAAGAGAAGGTAAGGGCCATCAAAGACTGGCCGAGCCCTAAAACTGTTGGGGAAGTAAGGAGTTTCCACGGCCTTGCAGGCTTTTATAGGAGATTTGTGAAGGATTTCAGTACATTGGCCGCTCCCTTAACCGAGATCATCAAGAAAGATGTGGGATTTAAGTGGGAACAAGCACAAGAAGAAGCGTTTCAAATACTTAAGGATAAACTAACCAATGCACCGGTACTTGTTTTACCTGATTTCCTTAAGACTTTTGAGATTGAATGTGATGCTTCTGGTGTAGGAATTGGAGCAGTATTGATGCAAGACAAGAAACCAGTGGCCTACTTTAGTGAAAAACTCGGAGGAGCCATGCTGAACTATCCTACTTACGATAAAGAACTTTATGCTTTGGTGCGAGCACTCCAAACAAGGCAACACTATCTGTGGCCCAAGGAATTCGTCATTCATATCGATCATGAGTCTCTCAAGCACTCAAAAGGACAGCAAAAGCTCAACAAAAGACATGGCCGATGGATCGAGTTTATTGAGACATTTCCTTATGTTATTAAGTACAAGAAAGGTAAAGACAATGTAGTTGCCGATGCATTGTCACGCAGATATGCTCTAATCACCACTCTTGATGCTAAGCTATTAGGCTTTGAGCAGCTTAAGCTTTTCTATGCATCCGATTTTGACTTTAAAGAGAAATATCAGTCTTGTGAAAAATTTGCTAAGGATTATTATTTTAGACAAATGGATATCTCTTTTATGACAATCGTTTGTGCATCCCTAATTGTTCTATTCGAGATCTTTTAGTCAGGGAAGCACACGGAGGAGGTCTTATGGGGCACTTTGGTGTAACAAAGACTTTGAAAATCATGCAAGACCACTTCTATTGGCCACATATGAAAAGAGACGTCGAGAGGACTTGCGAACGATGTGTCACTTGTAAACAAGCTAAGTCCAAAGTCAGGCCACACGGTTTGTATACTCCATTACCTATTCCCTCTCATCCTTGGATCGATATATCTATGGATTTTGTGCTTGGATTGCCTAGGACTAGGACTGGAAAGGACTCTATATTTGTTGTGGTAGACAGGTTTTCAAAAATGGCTCATTTCATAGCTTGTAATAAAACCGATGATGCATCTCATATAGCTAGTTTTTTTCTTCAAAGAAGTTGTGCGTCTGCATGGAATGCCTAAGACCATCGTATCTGATCGTGACACTAAGTTTCTTAGTTATTTCTGGAAAACATTGTGGTCTAAGTTAGGTACTAAGCTTCTATTTTCTACTACTTGTCATCCACAAACTGATGGGCAGACTGAAGTAGTCAATAGGACCTTATCAACCTTGTTGCGTGTTCTGGTCAAAAAGAATCTTACAAATTGGGAATATTGCTTGCCGCATGTAGAATTTTCATATAATCACTCGATGCATTCTACTTCTAAGTTTTCTCCATTTCAAATCGTCTATGGTTTTAGTTTTCTATCCCCTTTGGATCTAACCCCTCTTCCTTTGAGTGAAAAAACTAGCCTCGATGGAAAGAAGGCAGAACTTGTTAAACAGATCCATGAGAAGGCCAAACTCAACATAGAAGAGAAAACCAAGCTCTATGCCAAGAAAGCCAATAAGAACCGACAAGAGATGATTTTCGACGTTGGCGATCAAGTTTGGGTACATTTGAGGAAAGAACGGTTCCCAGCCGAGAGAAAGTCCAAACTGATGCCAAGAATTGATGGACCTTTCACCATAACAAGAAGAATCAACAACAACGCTTATCAGCTTGATCTCCAAGGTAAGTACAATATCAGTTCTAGTTTTAATGTTTCTGATCTCGTTCCTTTTGTGGCAGATGTACCAGATTTGAGGTCAAATCCTTTTCAAGAGGAGGGGGATGATGCGATCATGGACAGCCTAGAGGACTTGGAACTTGGAGCTAAAGAAGTTGGACTAGAAGAACAAGAAGAACCGGATATAGAAGAAGCTTTGGAGCTGCCAGCCGGTCCAATAACTCGATCAAGGAGCAAGAGACTTAAGGAAGCTATCGGAGCTATGCTTAGAACCAGTTGGAGACGAGCTAATGTCTTGAGCCAGGAGGGAGAAGTTGCTATACAAGCCGCATTGGTTTCTATACAGGCTCAAGATGATCAGTGAATGGGCATGTGACCCGTTTGCACTCTTTTTCCCTCTCCTTTGTTTTTGTCCCAATGGGTTTTCCAAAGGAAGGTTTTTAATGAGACAAACGGCTCACATCATATCCCTCATTCGCTGATCCAACAGAGGCCCAACACTAGAAGACTCGGCCTGGAGAAGAAGAGTTTCTTTCTTGTTTCTTCCTTATTCAAACTTAGCCTTTAATGTCTTAGTTATTTCCGAGACAAGTCTTGGCTGTCACAGACTTGTTCTCTTTCTTCTTAAACCCTTGTACGCTCCTTGTTAAACTCATCTATCTTTTCTTTCAAAACTCTTTCTAAGTTAGATCATTTGTTCTCTTGAACATCTTAGCTTTTGAGTGTGTTATATCTTTCAAGCAACCCGATTCTTTGGTGTGTTATATCCATCGAATCACCCTGGTATATCAAAGGCCTTCCGCAACCTATGTGTGACCTATCAATCCCTTGTTTTCCTTAGAAGTTCATACCTAAGTCATTACCCAAACAGTGAGATCTAGTGCTTAGAGTGAAGATCTAAAGAAGGAACGTATCAATTCTAAACCCTAACATAGGGTATCGTTATTTTCCACTTTTAACTTCACTTTTCTTGATGAAATCTGTTACATTTGTATGAGGTGATATAAATGGTAAAAACAGAATGGAAAAACTTAAAAAGTATAATTTTTAACTCTTACGTCGATTTTACGACGATTCCCAAAAATCATCGTAAAATCATGTTAAAATAACGACGATTTTGCGACATCTATCATCAAATTTTCGTAATTTCGACGTAAATTTCAACCCCCTAAGTTTTGAAAACATCATCAAATGGTTTAAGCATGTTATTATTTTTCAAACTAGCATGATATCACTTCTTAGAATATATATATATATATATATATATTAGTTTCTGATAAAAAAATTTTTCGAAAAAAGTATAAGAATGCATGCATCCATTTTACTAAGTTCTTATAAGTATATATGTACATTGATGGAAGATGTTAATCTTTTAACCTAATTATATAAAAATGTTGTAATGCTTACTGTTATATGTAATCAACTCATACACACTATCCATTTTTGCATAGGAAAAATTTCTACATGTTAGAAACTTCAAAATAAATTTCTAATATCATTTCTGAATAAGGAAATTAAGAAAGTTTAGAAATTCTAATATTATTGCTGAATAAAAAAATTATGTATAATTTTTTATTGGTCCACCTCAACATTGAAAATTAAAAAAAATCCAAGTTCTATTATTGTTTTTAAAAAATTATTAGAGATAAAGAAATTATATATATAATTTATATTAATAATAAAAAAAATAAAATAAAAAATATTAAAATAGGAAATTTAAATTGAAATTAGATATATACACACATATTTAGAGACTTACATTAGCATCCAAATTTTTGTGACATAACTATAACAAAATTTTAAGTTGTTTCTTTTTTCTGGGTGTGCAACCATTTCAAATAAAATAAAAACAAAAAAAAAGAGTTAGATTTCACTAAAGAATGAGTTATTACAACGGAAAAGAACCAACTTGACTAAACTATATGTTTAACTATTAGCTAAATTACAAAGAATATAATGAAAATAGCTATACACAAAGCTACCATAAAATCTCCAAAGCTTGGCCACCAAATTTGAGAATAACGATAAATTCTAAGCAATCCGAGAAACATGTCAATTGACTGATACTCGACACTTTTGAAAAATGAAGCATTGAAAATAGAGAAAGAGTGTCAAGACAAAAGAGACTGAGGTATCCGAGGAAGATTTTTAAAATAACATAGCATCTGATGGGGTTTTAACAACCAACTTAAACCACAAAGGTAACGATTATTCAACCAAGCAGCATTTGAATACATTCAGTAAGCCTCAAAACAAGGAGGAGAGACCAGAATCACTTGCCGCAACGGATCTCGTGTGGAATCTTCCAGTTTTGATTTCTAAATCTATTACTAAATAAATTAAAGCTATATGACTCTAAGAATGTCCACATATGATTTTAAAGTTTAATTCTATTGGTTCACATCAATATTTAAAATTAAGAAAATTTCCAAATGTTTAAATTATAATGTTAACAAAAATTATATTTATAGAAAAATAAAAGTTGAAGCTATATGCCTCTCAGGACATCCAATTAAGATTTAAAAGTCAATTTTATTAGTCCACATCAATAACTAAAATTAAAAAAAATTTCAAAAATTATAAAATTACATTGTTAATACAAAACAATATAAGAAAATTGTTAACTAAAATTATTCTATTACTAATAACAGTTAAAGCTATATTATTTTCAAAGCATCTATATCAGCATTTAAAAATTCAATTTTATTCGTATTTATCAAAATTGTAAATTACAAAAGTTTCCTAACTCTAATATTGTGGTTAAGAAAATAAATTAAAAGTAAAGAAATCTCTATTAACAAAAAGAACTAACATAATATTAAAATCTCCATTATCTATAAAAAATATATGCTACTTATACAAGTTTATGTTACTTGAATTCAAGGTTTTTCAAGTAGAATTTTAAATAACTAATAATTATTATTTATATTAATCTATATTTTTCACATTTGCAAAACATAGTTCCACATAATCTCATGTAATATATTATGCAAAAATGATCGAAAAATGTATATTAGACTTGGATTGCAATATATTAATGTAAAAGTTCTTAGTTTTGAGTTGTTCAAATTGTTATTTCATTTTCTAAATTTGTATGTATTAAATTGTACAGGTTCTACCTGCTTAATTATAATTAGAAGAAGTGAGAATGAATATGATGAAACTGAATATAATCATACAAAAAATCATTAAAATAAAAAAATATGATATATTCATTGAAAAAACAGATATAACAAGAAAATAAATGAACATGATGAAAAAAAAATCATTCTTATTAGAAAAGATAATACATAATCATTAAAAAAATTAATTAAAAGTTTACACAACCAATTGACAAAAATATATTTAATTCACAAATTTTGTGTGATTTTATGTTTTGGTTTCAAATTTAAATTTTTTATTAATCTCAAAGCAAATATTTTATTTATTCGTTTGTTTTTTAAATTAATATATCAAAATAAAATTTTGCGTAGGTTAAACAAGATAAAAAAATATTATATTTTAAAGTTTATTGTTTTTATTATTTTTAAAGAACATATATATAATTCGAATAAAAGTAAAAATGATGAAAAAAATTATTTCTAGATCTAAAGAAGTGAATGTATAATATTTTATCATCATGTGAATACTATGTTTAAAAAGTAGAATTTAATTAATTTATAAAAAAATAGGTGGTTTGGATATATTAACTATAAATATTTGACCAATAATAATTTTTTGAAATATATATAAATTTAAAAAAAACCGTTAAAAGCTCGCAATTTACATAAAAATTATAAGATTAACACCATAATATTTTTATATTATTAAAACACTAATATATAAATTTATATCTTAATAAATATAATTGACTGTATATAATTTTTATCAATAATATATTTACATGTAGCGTGGGTGCAAAATCTAGTTTAGCTAAAAATCTAAAACATATGATTGTGGTTTTCCTAATTTACTATTTTAAAGATTGAAATCTGATGAAGACTAGATCCGTTGATTCTAAGAATACCCAAAAAGTAGGGTTTATGAATACTCTTCACAATGGTTTATCAAAATATTTTCATGAAATCTCCTTTTTATTAATCAAATCATAATCTGAATACAAGCATTAGCCCTAAGAGGCTATTTATAATAATCTCAAAACCTAAAACCTATAAAATCCATAATAATATTATTTAAATAAAATATAATAATAAAGATATTTGGTAATATTCTAAATATTACACTGCATCAGATCCCCTTTTCTAAGAAAGATTTGTCCTTGAATCTTCAACGGATTTTTCCACAGCAGTTTGGTTTCTTTTTATTGATAATATCTTTTTCTGCAAAAACCGGATTTTGAATAAAACATTCACATACCGAATCTGTAAGAATCGGAATTGCAAAAGTGTCTTCTTTGAATATGGATTCGACATTACCGACAACTATGACATCATCTTCCTAGACATCATAGATTGGATCACTGTAAATCTCTATGTATATCTCATCGTCTTCATAGGTGTCAAAGATTGGATCACCACATATTGATGCGGTGGTGTGCTGAGTGTCAACTACGTGAGGGAACAAGTTTTACCCTTAACAAAACAAAAGAAAGCCGCAAGTGCACAGCTAATCAGTTGCAGTATTTAGGGATCGAATCCACAGAGATTTGTGTGCCTGGTATTCTTCTACGGTTTTTAACTTTATGTCTAGACTAAATTGGTTTTAAAGGTTGGTTGTTTTTCTTGAATTAAACTAAAGCAAAATAAAGCAAATAAATCTATCCTAAAAGGCAAGTAAAGAAATCGAATGAAAGGCAGTAGAACAAGTAAAATATCGAACTAAACAAAGATAAGGCAAGTAAAATATCGCATGAAAGGTAAATAAAGCAAGTAAATAACAAACTAAGGAAATTGAAATGCAGGTCTAAGAAAAGCAAGTAAAAATCGATGGAATTGTAAACTATGGCTAAAAACGCTGAGCTTTTGGGAACTCTAAGGGATCATAATCAGTTTTAACAATAAGGTAGATAGATTGGGATTGACGGATAACAATATATGGGTTCTAGAGCTAGAGTACGGCGGTATGACTACGTCACTGTCGTGATCATAACCAACTGTTTCTCGCAACCCTGACCAGTAGGTTTCCACTCTGGCCCTGGAAGGGAGAGAACGCAAGAGCTGCATAAGACTCGTAAATACTCACGATCTCGCCGCAGGTAGGTTTCCACTCCTACCGAAAAATCGCCTGTTTCATTCTAGGGCTGATAGTTAATGAAAAGTTTCGCAACACTAACTATCTAGATCAGATACTAGGTGATCAATCAAGCATACATGCAATAAGAACAAGAATAATCAGAGAACAGGTCGAAATCCCAGATCTATAAACCTAGATGTCTTAATCGATTATGAGAGCCCCTTTCGGGAACCCTAAGCCCAACTCGGGATCTACTCAGACATGGCTGAGTTCGACATCATCATTGGTTTTAATAAAAGTAATGAAAAACAGTAAAGAAAAGAGATAAAGAAAGCTTCTCTATTGAAGAACTCGGACTTGAACAATCTTCTACAAAAATCTCATAAAAACGGCTAAAGGAAAAGGGTTTCTGTAAAGTATCAAAAGCTCTCCTAAAAACGACCTAAATGATATGTATTTATAGTCTCCAATACTCCATGGTCTCTAGGGTTCCGGAATTGAGGCTGGGAATGACTTTGGGCTTCAGATAAGTGGGCTTTAAGTTGGAGCTTGAATGCCGCGGTCGGGAAGCTTCTGACCGCGGCAAATAGCTTGTTGGCCGCGGTCGCGTGAGCTGCTGGCCGACTCCGCGTGGCTTCGGGGCTAATGGAATATCTTGAGATCCAACCGTTGGAATGTCTCCAAACCAAGTGCATTTGAAAGCTGGTTGATTCTTATATAAGTTTTCCAATTTTGAGGGTGATCAGACGGTGAGAAGTTCTTCGTCTCTCCATGAGAGTTCTGACGGTCTGCATTTATCCAAAAGAGTCTTTTTGTTCCATTTTATGCCTCTTTATCCCAAATTACCTGAAAAGTCTTTTAAAATCCGGAAACATAGAAATCCTTTGAAAACCTTTGAAAATGGAGTAAAAACACCTGTAAAAGATATTAAAATGATCCATAAAAATGGTCAAAATCCGGTGTTATCAACTCCCCCAGACTTAGTCTTTTGTTTGTCCTCAAACAAAACAAAGGCTAAATCTCGGCGAGAGGTTTGAAAACGCAGGAACTAAACAAAATCTCAGAGACCAAACTTCTAGACCAATATCAATCAGTATGCATCAATCGGGAATAGCCTAGAAAATTCTCACTAGCAATACAGGCATAACTAGTCCGTTAATCCGTCATGCAGAAATCTATGCACTAAGATCTAACTTCCAGTCAACTAGCTCTTAACATTCATTAAAAATCTCGGTGGTTCTCATCATAGAAAATCTAGGCAAGGCAATCTAGGCTAGGTTTAAAGAGGATTATTTTGGAGGTATGGCTTAAAGTGTTTAAGGGTTACCTGAAGATCTGGAGGGTACAGGACATTATGCAAAACCGCAAGAGAGAGTGAAGCTGTTGGTATCCACAGTTTTCAGTCACTTTTTCTTGACATAGATTCATGGTCTTCTTCCTCAGGTTCTCTCCAAACTCCCCCAGACTTAGATTTTTGTAAATCTTTCAAAACAATAGCTCCTTAAACGAATAGTGGTTGCTCATTGCTCCATAAATTTTGACAATCTAAGACTCATTAGGCTTTTTGTTTCCCTTTCTCTTTTCACGTTTTTATTTTTTTTTTTTTTTAGAGAAAAGGGAACAACTTTAGATATAGAGTCTTAGAGAGCACGAATTTACCGGTTAATATCTGTCTTGTAAAGCTTTATTATGTTTCTGATACTCTTCCTTCCCAATTCCATTCAGTCTCTTTTGCGAGTGACTGAAAACTGCGTCGCTCCTCTTCTCTCCGACGTTTTTGCACATATCTGCTGATATAAACTAAAGAGAGAATGCATGAGGATTGAAAACAAAGGTTTTGGGTTTAGGGTAAGGTACCAGATAAAGATAAACTGGTCATCTAGGACGACAAAGAGTGGTAAAAGTGATGGTAAAAGACGTCCTAGATGTGTATGTCGATGCCTGCCTAAAATCAATGATGAGAAAATTAGATATCAATATTAAGTCCAAATATAGTGAGCTAGTATATCATGTCAGAAAGAATCTCCATGAATAGAAGTCCTCTGATGGGAGTTCATAGTGCAAGTACTCTAGCTACCGCCTAGTCTAGTGCTAACCACAAATGAGCTATCATGCATAGTGTAGAAGTGTGCAGGTCTAAATCATCATAGTTTTGCGTCAAACATTCCTGAAAAATACTTAATGTCGAATAGGTTACATATTAAAATTTAAAAAGTACTTGAAATTTAAAAGCAAAAGTAGGAAAATAATTAGTACGGATAGACATCCTCCCCCAGACTTAAATCACACTGTCCCCAGTGTGAAAAAGTTGGTGAGAAGATGGTGAATAAAAGCAAAATAAGATAAAATAAGATAAAAGAAAAGAAAATGATGATAGAACCGTGATGGTAGTGAAGTGCTGGTCAATCACTCATCCTCTGAAGTGTCGTCTGTGAACTGGTGCTGCTCCTGTAAGAAGGTGACAACGCGCTCAAAGCGTCGTCCCTGTCTCTCAACTCTGCGTTCCAGATCGGAATGAGTGTGTGATGATGTAGATGATGAGGCGTGGCCGGTCGGAATGGATGGCTGAAAATGAGCACGGGCCGCAGCTGCATCACGCCTCGCCTTGGCCACTATGTACTGGCCAATGGTGAATGGTAATCAAGGTACGGATGGCAGAAAATCATCGGATTCCGGAGTCCATCGAGGGCGTCCTCCGTTGCACAATCTCGGGATAGATGATGAAGGTAAGCAAACTCGGTGCTCGTCAATGCCAGTGCAATATTTGTAACCAAACCTGTCTGGATCGAAATCGGCGCGAGAGATAGTGTGATCGCAAGAGAGATAAAGTAGATCATACCAGACATCGGGAAGTGGATCATCAGATGAGAAATCGAATCCTACAGCCTGTAGTATCGCTGTAATAGCACTCCCGAAGGCTGGAGTAGCGTCGTCGCAACCATGTAAATCATGCTTCACCTTTACCATATTCTGCGATATGATTCAGGCAAAGCAGGCAAGTCGTGGGTCATCCATAAACGGAATCTGAAGTGTAATGAGCTCAGTCTTCAAGACACCTCCCATGTTGGCTCTAGAGAAAATCGTGTGTGCTAAGAGTTTGTGCACAACTCTCACTGCTGGGTGGCTAAGAAGGGCTGACTTAGATCTCCCACTATCATAGGTTCCATGACCCATCTCTCTCCACAGGTTAAGATCAGGTTCATCTTCAAGATAAATGCCATCAGTGTATGGAAGCTTAAGAGCTTCACAAACCTCGGAAATGGTGAGAGAATAAGGCTGTCCGCGGATAGAGAATGACAAGATGCCATCTGATGCTCTGGGGTTCCTCCTCTTCGTGTGGTGGAGTGTAACGGTCGCTAAAAACTCACGGACTAGCTCAGGATAAGTCGGAAGGTTCAGCTCCAAGTAGGGTCTCAGCTTAAGTGCATCGATGTACCAGATCACATCCTCTCTGATTCCAAGCATCTCGAGTGTATGATAATCAATGCAAGGCGTGGGTTTGATGTTCAGCTTCTTGAAACGCCTTGCATAGTCCACTCTCGGGTTTGTCTCCCTCCCAATGTATCGAATCTGTGGTGGTTCGGGAGGTACTCGTGTTTCCCTCGAGTGCTGGAGCAATCTCATCACATAGCTTCTTCTTCTCGGTCTGGCTTGGTTCAGCATGTACTCTCCTAGAGTAGCATCGTCGGGAATGTCATCGGAGCTGCCACCAGTTTGACGGCTCCTTCGGGATCTGGTTTCATCCATTTTCTGCAAAATGAAATGATTCTTGGAAAAAGAGTGAATTTGGGTGCTAATTTTAACAAATTAAGATCTGTTATACTAATACTAGTATAAAGAGATTAATTAAAATTATTAGCAAACAAAATTGATATTAAATCAGAGAAATCAAGTAATTCATGACTAAATTCGGATTTTTGATGTCCTCAACATAGAAATCTTCTAAAAATCGGTTTTTATGAGCAATTTCCATGTGAATTCTAAAGATTACCCAATACTAATCACTAATCACACAAGACTAAATCAAATTCATCAATTTTGCTGTTCCAAATTCGATTTTTATGAAGCATGAAGAATCCAAATTTCAAAAA
Source organism: Eutrema salsugineum (assembly GCF_000478725.1). Taxonomy (NCBI): domain Eukaryota; kingdom Viridiplantae; phylum Streptophyta; class Magnoliopsida; order Brassicales; family Brassicaceae; genus Eutrema; species Eutrema salsugineum. Next base: position 9,395,701 of record NW_006256901.1, on the reverse strand, counting down.
TCTCAATTCCTCTTAAGCTAGGTGCTAAAATCGATTTTTAGATAACCTAAATGGATAATCTATCATCCTTAAACTATTTCCACCATCAATAGACCAAGATTCTGGGTTTTTAAAGAAAACCCTAAGTTCAAAATCGAGTAAGAATGGTGAGTTTGAGGTCCATACCTTGCTGGGAAGAGAGAATTGATGGCAGAATTGAAATCAGCTTCGAAAAAGAGTGAGGTTTGAGCCAAAAATCTCTTAAAAAGCTTAAAAATTGAAAAATGTGTTCTTTCTCCTAAATCTCTAAGTCTTTTGGAGAAGAAGAGAAGAAAGAGTTTTGATCCAAAAAGTTTGTTTCTTTTCTTTAAAAAGCGTTTTTGAAGCAAAAACGGAAAATTTTTGGAAATTTTTAAGTTTACGGGAACTTACCTTTTCTTGTTTGCACATTAGGAAAGTTTAAAACTTACGGAGGATCTTTTCGGGTTTTACCGGGAACATTTCGGGAAACACCGGGAATCACCGAAAAACGTCACAAATCCGCGACATCACCTCAACGACCAACGGCCGCGGTCAGGAGACGCGCGACCGCGGTGGATGAGGGCTCGGCCGCGGTCACGGTGCCGCGGTCGATGCACCTTTTGCCGCGGTCCCGTCAGTTGCGACCGCGGATCTTCCTCCTGCGGCCTATTGTCCAATCTTCTCGTCTTTGCCAGGCCGAGCAGCTAAAGACCTACCTTTTTCTCCTTGGTTTTTCTAATTTTCTGATTTTTTTGTGTTTTTGTTTTATAGAATACCTAAAACTTAAAAAGAAAAAGAAAGCATAAATTCTAAAAAGGAAAAGAAAACTAAAAGAAAGAGTGCCTAAATGGGTTGCCTCCCATTAAGCGCTTTTGTTTTAAGTCGTTTAGCTCGACGTAAGCATGAGGAATCAGGCTGATTTGAATGGCACTCCACTTGATGTGCCTTTATCACTTCTGGTTAGTGGAGGTTTTACTTCTTCCCCTTGAAGAGAAGTCTTCTTACCTTTAATCTTCTTTCGGACCTTAATGTTGTTCAGAACCCTTTTTGTGTTTTCGATCAGCTCCTGGATTTGGTCTTCACTAGTTTCTGATGCATCTGGTGGAATGATGATTTTGATCTTCGCAAAAGATTTCGGCTTCTCCTTTTCTTTCTCTTTTGGCCTGTTTCCTTTGCTTGGAAATTTATCTAAGATAGTAGGATAGTACCTTTTTCTGTCCACATTGAGGAAAACAGCACGCCGGTTTGCGTGATCTATTATTGCTCCTACCGTAGCTAGGAATGGCCTCCCGAAAATGAGTGGCCTCTCCTTGTCTTTATCCATCTCCAGGACTTGGAAATCTGCTGGAACAATCTTATCTCCCACTAGAACTTGTACGTCATGAATCGCCCCTTCAGTATCTTTTTGAGATGAATCTCCAAAGATAACCTTAACCGTCGATGTCCAAAAGGTTTTTATGCCCAATTTTTCGGCAAATGTCTTAAACATGATGTTAACATTGACTCCGGAATCGCACAAGCAGTCTGTAAACTTGATTCCTGAAATGAAACACTGGAAAACAAAACGTCCTGGATCATCGGCTTTGGTAAGCCTTTGAAACGGTGATCGTTCGGGTACCTTAAACGGTGGCTGCTTGGGATCGATATCCTTGTACAGTGGTACAAAGATCGGGATTTCTTCTTCCTTTCCATCGGTTCCGGACTCTTCTTCGGGCAATGTGGTTATGGCGTTGCAAAACTTCTTAGGGTTATCTTCAACTCTTCCTGGAAGAACTCCACTTTGCCTCTTCATAGAGTCGGCTGTTTGGGCAACCTGCACATCTAACTTTTTTACGTGCGAAGATAAAGATTCAAACTTACCATTCAGATCATTGTACATGCAGTCCACTTTCACGTTCACGTCTTTAGATGCTTTTTCGTTCGTCATAACGAGTTGTTGGATTGACTGCTCAAGTCTACCGATTTGTGAAGCTAGCTGGTTCGTCGTGACTCCCTGCTGTTGTACGAATTGATTGTTAAAATTCGTACCTTGGTAGTTATATGGCTGTCGCGGTTGGTATGGTACTATTCCTCCAAAGTTTCCGCCTTGAAACTTGTTTTGGAATGATTTTTGCTGAGGTGGATAGTACTGATCTTGAGGATTCTCCACATTTGGATTGCGGTAAGAGAGATTGTTGTAATTTGCATTCCGGAAGTTGTTGTTGAAGTTGTTGTTGGAGCGATTTTGGTATGGCACTAGTGCTCCTACGTAGTTCACATCTTCTTCTTGAAATGCTTGATTAATGTGATCGATATCACTAGGTCCTTCATCTTCTGCGCCATTGTTGGTTTCACAAGCATGGATCGGGCATTTGTTGCTCCTCAGAAGCTGGCTCACCATGTTCTTCAACTCGGTTATCTCCTTGTTGTCTGTTCCGGCTTGCTTCATTGATCGATCATATTCAGGACAATCATTGCTATTGGCTTGAGCCAAATTCTCGATGAGGGCTCTTCCTTGAGTTATCGTCTTTTGCCCAAAATCTCCATTGCTAGCTGTATCAAGTGAAAGTTTGTATTTTGGTTGCAAACCTCGATAAAATGTGCTCAGCAAGCTTGATCCATGAAATCCATGATGAGGGCAATCAGGTTCATACTCCTTAAAACGTTTCCAAGCTTCATAGAAAGATTCAGTTGGCCCTTGTTGAAAGGTTGAGATCTTCGTTCTCAAATTGTTCGACCTTGACTTAGTGTAGAAGTGGTTCAAGAAAGCAGTTCTACATTCTTCCCAATTAGTAATCGATCCTGCAGGCAAAGACTTCAACCAACGGTGAGCTTTATCTGCTAATGAAAAAGGGAACAACTAACACTTTAGATAGTCAGGTGGAATTTGGTTTGTTCTCATCATGCTGCAAATTTCTTCAAAAAGCTCGATATGGTCCATTGGGTGCTCAGAAGGAACTCCATGGAACTGGTTTTGCTTCACCAATGAGATGATTTGAGGCTTGACTTCAAACTCATTCCGGTTTGGAAATGGTACTTGAATCGCAGATCGATTCTGAAAATTTTGAGTAGGTGCATCAAAATCAGCTATGCGATGGTTCCTGGCTTGTCTTCGGTGTTGATTTGCTGGCGGAATGGGGCGGTGAACGCGTTCATTCGGCTGCATTGCTGGGTGGTCACCATCGGCTACATTGATGGGTGGATCAAGGTCTTCATGTCCTTCTCTCTCTCTGTTCTGGTGGTTTCTTGGAAGAACCTAATCCTCCTCTGCATCTTGTCGAGCATGATCACCTTCTATGTGATCATTCTCTTCGTTTTCTCCATGTTCGGACCCATCTTGGTCCATATTTAAATTTTGATTAATAGGATCTCCAGGCTGGTCGTCGTTGGCCATTCCTTGCGTTCGTCTAAGTCTTCGAAGTTCTCTTTCGTGTCTGTCTATCTCGTCTAGAATTGGAATGTCTCCTGCAGGTCTACGCCTGGTATTCATGCAATTCAGAGAAAGACAGAAGAAGGGAAAGATAGTTCAGAAAAACTTTAAGAAAGAACTAGAGATCAGGTGTCTAGAACAGAAGTTAAAACAAGAAAAATAGCAAAAGGCAGCGAAACAAATCCCTGGCAACGGCGCCAAAAAGTTGATGCGGTGGTGTGCTGAGGGTCAACTATGTGAGGGAACAAGTTTTACCCTTAACAAAACAAAAGAAAGCCGCAAGCGCACAGCTAATCAGTTGCAGTATTTAGGGATCGAATCCACAGAGATTTGTTGATATGTCTATATTTTACATCATTTAGAGAGCATTTTAGAGTCCTCATCATGTGTTTTCCCATGTAAATTGTGTCTTTAGGCATGAAAATAGGATTTAGGGCTTGCATTAGGTCCCAAAGAGTTTTGCATGTTTTGAAGTCTTTATCAGGTGCTTTGGGAGTCGTTTGGAGCTTAAGAAGAGGAGCAGAGGAGAAAACGGTGAAGAAAAGGGTCAAAAATGGTGAAAACCGCTTGGAGAAATTTCTCGGCCAAATCGCGTACCGGACGGACGGAAACCTCAGCCAAAATCCTTACCGATCGCTCAGCACCGGCCAAATTCCTTACCGATCGACCAAAGTCAGCTTGGGTCGAAGATCGGGTGCAAATACCATGGGTTGAGTTTTTGGCCGAGGCGAAGGAATTTTTACGACCAAAAAGCTTACCGCGGTACACAGCCCTCGGCCATTTTCCTTACCGCGGGAAGCTTTTCTCGACCAAAATTTGTCCTTGTCCGCGCGTTTCAAAGATCAGCAATCCGGGGAACCTTCCGGTCCGAACCAGTTGGCAGGGGCTTCAGCAAAGTCGGAGATAATCAGGCAAAGATCCCAGAACAGTTGGAATCATCCAATTCGGACCAATAGGGAGAAAGATACAGCCTCCGGAAGATGCACCAACATTACGCGCACCCGAGAACCGAACGGCGGAGTACGAAGGCTACGGCGGACGGAGCCTTTCCGGACCAAATCAGCTTGCCCGGTCTTTATCAAAGTTTGAGATCTGTGAAAGACCTTTTCAGAACAGCTGGGATCGCTCAATTCGGAGCAGTGGTTTGAGAGATAAAGTCTCCGGAGTTCACATCGGTCTAAAAAGCTTATTTTCTGGTGATTCCAATGCGGTTCAAAGATGTGAAATCCAGGAAGCCCTCCGCTTCCCAAGCTCCGACGGTTTCTTCACCAAAGTTCGAGCTTATTGAGTCATCTTGACTATGGTACTGGTCTCAGAGCATTTGGAGTCGTGGGTTGAAAGTTACTGTTTCCGGAGGGTGACATGGTCGATACGAACCCAAATATGTTGCGATACGCGCTAAGTGTTTTCTCAGGGCTCGGCATCGTAACCTCGACATCGGCCAAGTCAAGGCTCGTATTTTGGAAGTATTCTGAACTAGGCCTCGTGCTGACGCCTCGGCACGTTGGAATCAAGGCATGCACACGTAAAAAATGAAGCTGGAAACGACTAAGTGTTGAACGTGCACCTCGGTGTAGCGACCTCGGCGTGCATGCCGGACCCTGTTCGCTCAAACCCCTCGACTACCAAGCGCCTCGGCATTTCATGCCGAGGTCCATTGTCACAAGCCCAGAATCAAGAACAAAGCTGCCCAAGAATACACACGTGAAGATGGATCAAAGACTAGGGTTCATGCATGTTCTTGACGTGTTCTTCACGAGATCTTCATTTGGATCTAGACTCATGTGCACTCCTCGACATGAAGACCTCGGCTTCACTCTCCGACACACCGTGGCACTCACCCATCAACCCAAGATCGCGGTTCAGTACCCGGTTTGTTCCGGGCTGACCCGCGACACTTTACCTTTGCTATATATACATTTTGAGACTAAAAACGTAATCATCTTATCTCTTATCTGTTTTTTTAGCTTTAAGAACTTGCCTCTTTGGTGAAACTTGATCATTCTAATCCGATACCTCGTTTTTGCATGAGAAATCTCGTTCTTTCTTTATTTCTTTTATCATCTAACATTAAACTCCTCATCATGACCAGCTACACGTCTTGCAAAGGACTTAGTGAGCTCGTTATGATTAGTGAGTAGTCGTTTAAGCGGCTTTAGATGAGTAGATTAGGGTGCTTTCAAGGTAGATTAGTGGGTTTAGGTGTCTAGTCCTGCAAGTTTCATTCTTTAACCGACGAGATCTCTAGGCTGGATCCAAGCACATCACTTGAGGTTCAGATCCGAGACATATCTCGCATCAAAAGTGTTTGTAGAAATGTCTGAACCACTCGGTTAAGGGTTTAAGAGTTTTTCATCGCGAGAGTGATAGTTTGTTCTCTTAAATGACATTTTTGAACTGATTCTTATTGCTGATTGATTCGATGCTTCTCAAAAGACATTTTTGGTATGAAGGAGGATCAATTTAGATGCTTAATACTTTCATGAGAAGATTAACATGCCTTGAGTTCAAAGTTAAATGAAACCGCTTGATGTTTGGATTCATTAACCCACTAGTTGAACTTGGAAGCACCCGAGTCAAGTATCTCGTCTAAAGTCTCTTGCTTTATTACATATTATCATCATCTGAATCGCTTAGTTATCATTTGCATCTTTGCTTTGTTTGATTCTCATCATTTATCTTACTTACATGCTTAATCGTTATTATTTAGCTTAGAAAAACCTTCACCTTTTTATCTTGACTTAAATAAACAAACAACATAGACTAGTGTCTCGTTGACAAGTCTGGATTGACACCTCTTAGTACTACTTTGACAAGGGGATTGATAGCCCTGAGACTTAAAAAGTATTATCTATCAATTGGCGCCGTTGCCAACTTGTCGGAGCATTAGTCTTTTGTTTGTTATTGAGCTCAAGATTTTAACTTTCTTTGTTTTACTAACTTCTTTGAAAGTTCTTGTGTTACTTTCAGGTGCATGAAAACCAGGTCTCGGAGCACAGAACCGCCTTTACCGTACGACGACACATCAACCGGATTGAGAGGCGAGCTCGCGAGAGGGAACGGCATTTTGAACAACTTGGAATGGCAGAACAGCAAAGGATCGAGCAACAGGCTCAAGAAGCCGAACACCAGGCTCATGCTAATCAGGCGCAGGCAGGCAGGAATGAACAACAAGCTTATGTTAACCAACAACAGGCTCAAAGGAACGAGAGGCTTGCTCAGCAAAACCAACAACAAGCTAATAGGAACGAGCAACAAGCCCACCATGTTCACCCGCCACCGCCACAAGCTCAGAGACAACCTCCTCCGGTCTTTGTTGGAGAGAACGACCGAGCTAATGCGCACCAATACCGAGCTGGGATTCAAGCTCCACCGGTTCAAAACAACAACTTTGAGGTTAAAGCTTCCCTGCTCAATATGGTGCAGAACTCAAAGTTCCACGGTCTAGCCGGAGAAGACCCTCTTGAGCATCTAGATCAGTTTGATCGGGTTTGCGACCTAACTAAGATCAATGGTGTCTCGGAAGATAGCTTCAAGCTACGCTTGTTCCCATTCAGCCTCGGTGATAAAGCTCACCAGTGGGAAAAGAACCTCCCGAGGGGTTCTATACAAACCTGGGAGCAGTGTAAACTGGCGTTCTTATCAAAGTTCTTTTCCACATCACGCACGGCTAAGCTCAGAAACCAGATCTCAAGCTTCACGCAGCACAACAACGAGAGCTTTAGCGAAGCTTGGGAACGGTTTAGAAGCTACACTAACCAATGCCCCCACCACGGCTTCTCAGAGGCATCCCTCTTGAGTACTTTATACCGAGGTGCACTCCCCAAGATCAGAAACCAACTCGACACAGCTTCAAATGGAAATTTTCTTGGGAAAGAGATCAATGCGGCAATGGAACTAGTCGAGAACCTAGCCATGTCTAATGATACTTATGGAGAAGACTTTGATAGAGTAGACCGTACAGAGGGCTCCAATGAAGAACAGCGTATGAAAAAGGATATAAGAGAGCTTCAGAGCAAGCTTGACAAGGTTCTGATGGCGACACAAAAGCCAATACACTTTGTAGGCGAGTTTGATGAGCAAGGGCCAAGTTTTGACAATGTTAATGAAGATGGTCTAACTCAAGAGGAGCTGAACTACATAGGGAATCAGCAGAGGTATCAGCGGTTTAACAACTACAACAGTAACCCAAACCTCTCATACAGAAACCCGAATGTAGCTAACCCTCAAGACCAAGTGTACCCTGCTCAGCAACAACAACAAAGCTATGCTACGAAAGCTCCTTTTCAGAATACCTTCCAGCCCAAACAACAGTTCAGTGGGCAACAGCACGGCTACACTCATCAGAATCAAGCGGCTCAGGGTAACAACTTCACCAGCCAACCGCAACATCACAAGTTTCCACCAGGGTTCAATCCGCAGCCGATGGGTAATCAGCAACAGAATCAGGGAACGGGTCAGAATCAGATGGGAAACGATGTCTGTGGGATATTACAGCAACTGTTACAGGGTCAGCAGAGAGTTGAGAGCCAGCACGCGACAATGCAGCAAGATATCAGAGAGCTTAAGCAGAATCAAGCCTCTACATCATCCCGAGGCCCGGCTTTACCAGGTAAACCGGAGCCCAATCCCAAGGAGTACGTGAACGCCATTACATTGAGAAGTGGCAAGGAACTACAAGCTCCGAAGCCTAAGACTAAGCTCATTGAGGCCAATGAGCAATTAGAGGGGGAGGCAGCCTCAGGTGATGCGTGTAAAGAAGCAGATTTTGAGAAAGAACCGATCAAGGACAAAGGAAAAGAAGTGGAAAAGACAACTGAGCTTGAAAAGCCATACGTTCCACCACCACCTTACCAACCCAAGATACCATTCCCAGGGCGTTTCAAAAAGAAAATCTTAGACAAAGCCAAAGCGGTCTTTGAGAAACACTTGGAGAACACGCAACTCACCTTACCCATTATAGATGCTTTCTTAGCTATACCACAGCTTGGGAAATTTCTAAAGGATGCGATCCTCAACAAGACAAAGGAGCTCCAGGGTATGGTAATACTGAGCCATGAATGCAGCGCCATAATACAAAGGAGGTCTATACCAAGGAAGCTATCCGATCCGGGTAGCTTTACCTTACCGTGTGCTTTAGGTCACTTGAAGTTCTCAAACTGCTTGTGTGATCTAGGAGCTTCTGTGAGCTTAATGCCATACACGGTGGCGAAGAGATTGGGATACAAGAGTTACAAGCCGGCCAAGATCTCTCTTATACTAGCTGATAGATCGGTTCGCTTACCGGTGGGTTTACTTGAGGATTTACCTTTAAGGATCGGTGAGATAGAAATCCCCACGGACTTCATAGTTCTTGAGATGGACGAGGAACCATTAGACCCTATCATCTTGGGCCGACCGTTCCTAGCGACCGCAGGAGCCATTATAGATGTGAGAGGAGGAATGATTGAACTACACATCGGTTCCGAGCATATGAAGTTCAATGTGAAAGAGATGATGAAGAAACCGACTATTGGAGGTCAGGTTTTCTATGTGGAAGTGATGGAGGAGCTAGCTGATGAGCTCCTGGAAGAGTTGAACGCAGAGGATCCGTTACAAGTGGTCCTTACACGTGAACAAAGCGAGCACGGGTACTTGAACGAGGAAAGCGAGGTGTACAAGCAACTTTTGGACCAACCGAAGGAACTTGGAGCTGAGGCTAGGTTTTTGGAGCTCAGGAAGAGTGGCCTCGACATCTTAGACAGCGAGGGGTCCATGGAAACAGAGGAGACACGTCGGGATATCATGGCCGTGGCAACTCATATCGATGCCGATGGTAATCCGCGCGAGAACAAGGAAAAGGCCGAGGAAGCTGTTCCGGACCAATGTAGCTTTGATGCCGATTGGAATGAGGCAGACGCTCCCCCTGTTGAGCTCAAGCCTCTACCAACAGGGCTCAGGTATGCGTTCTTAGGCTTGAACTCCACTTTCCCTGTGATCATAAACGATAGTTTGCTTGAACATGAAGAACGTGCATTGCTTAATGAAATCAAGAAATTCAGGAGAGCAATAGGGTACTCCTTGGCCGACATAAGAGGAATCTCACCTGATATATGCACTCATCGGATCCACCTGGAGGACCAAGCCATGTCCTCTATTGAGCACCAACGTCGCCTTAACCCGAACCTCAAAGAGGTGGTTAAGAAGGAGATACTAAAGCTCCTTGAGGCAGGAATCATATATCCAATCTCTGACTCTCGGTGGGTATCTCCTGTGCACGTTGTGCCCAAGAAAGGTGGTATCACGGTGGTAAAAAATGATAAGGATGAACTCATAGCCCAAAGAACTATAACCGGCCATCGCATGTGCATTGACTATAGGAAGTTGAATTCTGCATCAAGAAAAGATCATTTCCCTTTACCATTCATTGATCAAATGCTTGAATGGTTAGCCAATCATCCTTATTTCTGTTTTCTCGATGGATACTCTGGATTCTTCCAAATACCAATAGATCCAAGAGACCAAGAGAAAACGACATTCACTTGCCCTTATGGCACTTATGCTTATAGGAGAATGCCTTTCGGTTTGTGTAATGCACCGGCCACTTTTCAAAGATGTATGATGCACATTTTCTCTGATCTAATTGAAGAGAAAGTCGAGGTGTTTATGGATGATTTCTCCGTATACGGCTCCTCTTTCTCCGAATGTCTTGCTAATCTTTCTCAGGTTCTAAAGAGATGTGAGGAGCATAGGCTTGTATTGAACTGGGAGAAGTGTCATTTCATGGTACAAGAAGGCATTGTCTTGGGGCACAAGGTATCAGAGAAGGGAATAGAGGTGGACAAGGCCAAAATCGAGGTGATGGTGAACCTACAAGCTCCGAATTCTGTAAAAGGGATAAGAAGCTTTCTTGGGCACGCTGGGTTCTATAGGCGGTTCATTAAGGATTTCTCCAAGATAGCTAGGCCTTTAACTAGGCTATTGTGCAAAGAGGTGGAGTTCATCTTTGATGAAGAGTGTGAGGAAGCGTTTAAGAGGATCAAGGAGGCTTTGATCAGTGCACCAATTGTACAAGCTCCCAATTGGTCTTTACCATTCGAAGTGATGACTGATGCATCTGACTATGCCGTGGGAGCTGTCTTGGGGCAGAAGAAAGATAAGAAACTCCATGTGATTTACTATGCCAGCCGCACCTTGGACTCAGCTCAAGAAAAGTATGCAACCACCGAGAAGGAAATGCTTGCCATTGTGTTTGCATTTGACAAATTCAGGAGTTATCTAGTGGGATCAAAGGTCACGGTTTACACAGATCACGCGGCCTTGAGGTACTTGATGTCTAAAAAGGACGCTAAGCCGAGGCTTTTGAGATGGGTCCTATTGCTCCAAGAATTCGACATGGAAATACTTGACAAGAAGGGCATTGAAAACGGGGCCGCAGATCATCTCTCAAGGCTGAGGATTGAAGAAAAGGTCCCCATAGACGATGCTTTACCTGAGGAACATCTCATGCTGGTACGGTCTTACTTAGAGGTGGAAGAGGCCAACACGATCAAGGAAAGAAGCCTCCCATGGTTCGCGGATTTTGTGAACTACCTGTCTTGCGGTTTAGAGCCACCGGATCTTGATGCCTATCAGAGGAAAAAGTTCTTTAGAGATGTGATGAGATATCATTGGGATGAGCCGTATCTTTACGTGCTTAACAAGGACCATCTCTATAGGCGATGCTTGGCCGAAGAAGAGATCCATCCGGTGCTACAAGAATGCCACGGTTCAGCGTACGGTGGTCACTTAGGTGCATTCAAGACGGTTGCCAAGGTTTTGCAAAGCGGCTTCTGGTGGCCGACTATGTTCAAGGACGCTCAAGATGTGGTATCGAGATGCGAGGCTTGTCAAAGGCACGGTAACATATCCAAGAGGAATGAGATCCCCAAAACCCAATCCTTGAGGTCGAGGTCTTCGACTGTTGGGGCATTGACTTCATGGGTCCCTTTGTGAGTTCATACGGAAACCAGTACATCCTTGTCGCGGTGGACTATGTGAGTAAGTGGGTCGAGGCTGTTGCATCCCCAACCAACGATTCAAAAGTGGTGGTAAAGCTTTTCAAAAGTATCATTTTCCCACGGTTTGGAGTTCCAAGAGTAGTAATCAGTGATGGGGGAAGCCACTTTATCAATAAGACTCTTGAGAGTCTTTTAAGGAAGCATGGGGTAAGGCACAAGGTAGCCACACCTTATCATCCGCAGACTAGTGGTCAAGTGGAGGTCTCTAACCGACAGATAAAGGCTATTTTAGAAAGAACCGTGAGCTCATCTAGGAAGGATTGGAGCAAGAAACTTGATGATGCTTTGTGGGCTTACAGAACCGCGTACAAGACCCCCATTGGAACCTCACCGTTTAACTTGCTCTATGGGAAAAGCTGTCATCTACCGGTTGAGTTGGAATACAAAGCATTGTGGGCAGTGAAACTTCTGAACTTTGACATCAATACTGCACAAGAGAAGAGGGTTTTACAGCTTCATGAGCTTGAGGAAATCAGGTTAGATGCTTTTGAGAGCTCTAAGATCTACAAGGAAAGGACCAAGGCGCTTCATGACAAGAAGATACACAAGAGAGAGTTCAAAGAAGGAGACCAAGTTCTGCTGTTTAACTCGAAACTCAAGCTATTCCCTGGGAAGATGAGATCCAGATGGTCCGGTCCATTCGAAATTCTTGAAGTAAGGCCTTATGGAGCGGTTGTTTTGAAAGGAAAAGATGGACAAGGCTTTGTAGTAAACGGTCAGAGGGTAAAACACTACCTGGCATCAGAAACAAGAGAGGGAGCTACCTCAGTTCCTCTTCTTGAACCAGAATCAGCCTGAAAAGGTATGAAAAGTCAAACTTAGTGACGTTAAACAAAGTGCTCTTGGGAGACACCCCAAGCTTATCCTTGTACATATTTCGCTTTTCATCTTCTTTTTCTTTTTACTTGAAGCTTTTTGAAGGGTGTGTTAAGTGTTTCAGGAGTTAGATGGTGAATCTTGATGATGAGAGTAAGAAAAAGCTTGAAAATGACACGGCCTGATGAATTAAGTCCTAGAGTGTACGTAGCCTCGGTATCGACCCTTGGTATATACGTACCGAGTAAAGCCTGAGAACCTCGGCTAGACTCCTCGACTAGACTCCTCGACTCGATTTCATCATAGCCGTGTCCGAGAAGTGTCATAATGAAATGACTAAGTGTGGGGGAAGGCCACGGTGTAAACACCTCAGTATAACTATACCGAGGGGCAAAGTTCACTTAAAACGGTCTAAAACCTCAATCCGAGACCGCGACCAGTCTACACCAGGGCCAGACCGTTTAAACCCCCTGCACCAAGTGATTCTTTGTTAAAACAAGTGACCTCGGCATGATACCCTCGTGGTGGAGCATACCGAGGTGCCCAGTTTCAAGAATGATCAAAAACATAAACACTTGGGACACTTGAGTCAAAGAAGAAGGTTTGCGCGGACTAAGGAAAAGATTTGAAGGCCGCGGGGAAATTCTTGTTAACTTGAGCTTAGCCCACTCGGCTTGGTGCCCTCGGGGTAGAACAAGTCGAGGCCGCTCAAGAGAACACGAGAAAAACCACTCTAGTCCGTACGGCTCACGTCATTCCCAAGTCGCGCCATTTGGAAGCTTTGCGCGGTAATTTGAATTTAAACGACCGGTCAAAGCTGTTTTGGCGCGGGTCAACGGTCGCAGCTGGAGGAGAAGGGGGGACCAGTCCCACTACAGTCCAAACGCCAGCTGGAAAGCGCGACACCGCCCATACCAGCCTCCATCCCGAGCCAAAACCGAGAGTTCGCCTTCTTCTCTCTTTTCTCTGCATTTCACGAGCACATCTCTCTCATTTCTCATCCATTTCTTGTGATTACAAGCGTTCTAGACTCGTTAAGGTGATGTATATTCATCATAAGCATTCCACTAAGCTTGAATCTTGGATTCCCAAAGGTATTTGCATCTTAAAGAACTCATCTTTTTCCTTCATTCTTTGTGAGCTTTATTGTTTGTGAAATGTGGAATCGATTCTTTTAGAACATGTCGGCCGTTGGGAACAATTTTAAAAATTCCATCACGATAGATAACATAAGAAAAACCGGTCTTTGCTCTGAAAATCACTTGTTCTTGAATTTTTAAAATTCTTGAGAAAATGCGCTTGGAATCGGTCTTAATGATGCTTTGAGATGTTGAGCTGAACTGTTTAGATATCGTGTCTTTCTTTGCTTGTTCTGGCTTGTTCTCACTTCCTTTGATGTTTGGAAAAAGCTATAACCCTGGTCTTGTTAGAGAAAAAGCTCTGTTCTTGCTATCTTAAGAGACATGTGCTTGTTGATGTACATGATTCTAACGGTCTTTTTGAGGATCTGCCTTGCAGATGACCGGCGACCGAGCTGTTCCCACTCATGAGACGAACAAAAACGAGGTCCAGAGGAGGAGTACAAAAGGGAAAGTCGTGGCCGTGGCACGCAATGGTGGAACAAGCAAGAAACCCTCCGTGAGATCCGATGGTGAGCCAGCCGCCAAGCGAGCAAGGAACGCCGAGCTCACTCTGGTTCCAACCCTTGAACCAAAAAGGAATGGGGAGCAGGCAGCCACTGAGAACGATGGGGACGAGCTGAGAGCCATAGTCCCTCATGAACCCGATTGTGGCAAGAAGGCCAAGAAGGAACCAAAGCCCGAGCCCGAGGAGGAACATTTCCCGACTACTGAGGAGTACTTGGACCACTTTAACTCTATAAGAGTAGCTCAAGGTCGGTTCCCTGATATGGAGATGTTGAGGAAGCTTGAGATACTCGATGATGTTACACTCATCTTTCAAAACATGGGCTTGGCCGAGTTCTTCATGATGAGCGATGTTGCTTACGAGGGGATCACACAACAGTTTCATGCCACTTTGGAGGTTGTCATCTACCCCAAGAGAGATCCCAAGCGTCTACATGGCAAAGGGTTCGGACACATTGAGTTTGACATAGAAGGCGTGCACTACAAGGTCAGTTTCAAGGAGCTTGATGAGATATTCGGATTTGAAAGGAATGGAAGCTCGCTTGACAAGTTTGTGTACCCTCGTGATGAGTTGGCCGCGTTGTGGGAAACGATATCTTTTGGGCCTTACTTGGGAGGCAAGAGCAAGACAAGCTGCATCAGGAACCCTGCGATCAGATACACCAACCGGGTCCTGGCCTCTACGTTCTTCTCTACATACAACCCTGGTGTCATTCACACGGCAGAGCTTGAACTGTTGGGACTTGGACTTAAGCCGCTCATCACTCAAATGAAGAACAAAAAGGAGTTCCCAGGGCCAATGCATGTACCGTCTTTAGGAGCGTTCTTTGCGATCCAAATGCTCACCTATAGACACAATGTGTGGTGTGACCGAAAGAAGAAGGGAGCAAGGAGGCTTCAGAACGGTTGGATTGTCACTAAAATCTTGAGAGCTCAAGGGTTCATACTCCCTGATTCACCATCGAGGCCGAGTCTCATTAATGAGCAATACCTAAGTAAAAGTGGTTTCTTTGGAGGCAAGTCAGGGGATAGATGGGTTTACAACTTCACGCTGATGCACAGGGACGGTACACAAGTTCTACTGCCTAACCGAGGCCTCACCATGCTTGATAAGCAGTGTAACGTCTCCTTCTATGTCCTCAAAGATCAGTTGTACAACCCATCTCTCGGCCCACCAATGCGCAAGTGCACCAAAGCCATACCTAACAAGCCTCAGAACGAGAACGGCCCGGCCGGAGGTGAGAATGAAGAAGAACGGCACGCTGAGAGAAGGATGGGAGCAAGCCGATATCATTTTGATCCATACGTGTGGGGTGAGCCTGAATACCACACCAAGAAGCTGTATTTGCGAGTGAACACTCTCCAAAAGTGGTGTAAGTGGCAAGACAAGACCATTCATGCCTTGGTGGACTGTGTAAGGCACCTGAAGAAGAAGGTCAAGCAGCTCACACGGCCATCTTCTCCGGACAAGAACTCGGGGACCTCAAACGCACCAGTTACACAGGAGGAGGTTGGGGAAAGCTCAAACGCAAGGAACCCGGAGTTTCCACCAGGCAAAGAGGATTGGATCGACCCTGCCTTGGCATTCTTACCTGAACCCTCGGATAGCAGCCCACCACGTCAGTCCACACCCTCCTGCTCAACATCAAATCCCTCGTACTACTTGGGATCAGACCACTCCGACTAAGGTATCGACTTCAAACTCTTGTACATATGCATCCTGTGTATATCATCCTGCATTCGTTTAGTTTGTCTTTTTACTTCTCTCACACGCTTTTATAACACACGGGACTGTGTTATTCAAGTGTGGGGGAGGAGCTTTGTGTTTTCTGATCTTGTTTTCTTTGTTCTTATTTGACTTTTGCATTCTTGAGTCTCATTTAGCTTTGTACATATGGTAAAACCGCATCATTAACATTCTAGTTGCATCTCGCATTCTAAGATCGAGTCTAGTTGTATCATTTAGGATTGCATCAGTGCAAGGAGCAATGAAAGATTTTTTCCTAGAGAGTAAATCACTTGAGAACTTGAACTAAATATGCTTGTGAAACTCATTCTGTGCTTGTAAAGCTTGAAACGATTTGAATCTGAGAAGCAAGTCTAAATTACACTCAACTCTAGTTAAGTGATAACCCTGAACTTGAATTGTAAATATCTTTTGATGCATTGCTTGAATTGGCTTGTGGATACCGATATACATACTTGAGCTAGAATCATTGTTTTCACCACCCTCTTTTCCTTTGCTCAAGTAGCTGAATCCGCATCATGGATCAGTTCCCTCACCTTGAACCCAACTTTTGTTTTCGAGCCAATGTTTGTGTGTGAATTGTAAGGCCACCTTGGACTGAACTTAGCAGAAAGTGTTAGGTTTAGAGCGACAAGGGCATGTCTCATTGAGTGCTACGTTCCAACATCAAGGAACTGAGAGTATTGGCGAGAAATAAGTGTGGGGGAAAAGATCTATTGGTGAGTGGAAAAAGGTGAGCTGAGATAAAAAGAGAGAGTGGGAATAGCTAGGGGAATGAAAGAAAAAGAATCGAGTCTTGAATTTGAAAAGAAGAGCTCTGTTGTTCTAAAAAGAAAAGTATAGTCTCTGAAATGAAAAGAAGCCAAAAAGGCTCAAGTGTTCTAAAAAAGAAAAGAAAAGAGGCTAATCGCTGTAAAAGAAAAGAGCTGTTTGAATAAGTAAACACCAAAGGCTTGAAAATCAAAACAAAAGTGAGTCCCCTAGTGAAAAAGAAAGCGATTGAGAGAGTGAGGATCTTGAGAGGGTGAGCAAGTGAGAAAAGCTTTGAGTGGAGTGTGGGGTGTGATGAGTCTTGCCCTTGTATGCATCGGTTGCTTTTTACCTTTAGCATTCTGCCAAAGTTTGGTCGTTCATTGAGTGATCCCATTGTTGCATTGCACCCGCTTGAATATTGATGAGATCATTTTTATCTCATGACCTTACCCTAGCCAAGCCAGCCTATTTGAACATTGCATCATTTGATTCACCGGTTACGAGCTTAATGAATGTGAAAGAGTTGAATGTGATAATGACTTGTGGAGATTCTGTGCTTTAGTTGTAAAATATCTGAGTATGGCTTTGCATTGCATATTTGAGCATGAATCCAAGTTCTCTTTGTGATCACTTCTCTCTAAAAAGGAAATATGAGCTCCATCTGCATTACAACCTCTTTCTCTCATTTGTTCTCTTCGCTTGAGGACAAGCAAAGGACAAGTGTGGGGGAGTTGATATGTCTATATTTTACATCATTTAGAGAGCATTTTAGAGTCCTCATCATGTGTTTTCCCATGTAAATTGTGTCTTTAGGCATGAAAATAGGATTTAGGGCTTGCATTAGGTCCCAAAGAGTTTTGCATGTTTTGAAGTCTTTATCAGGTGCTTTGGGAGTCGTTTGGAGCTTAAGAAGAGGAGCAGAGGAGAAAACGGTGAAGAAAAGGGTAAAAAATGGTGAAAACCGCTTGGAGAAATTTCTCGGCCAAATCGCGTACCGGACGGACGGAAACCTCGGCCAAATTCCTTACCGATCACTCAGCAGCTTGGGTCGAAGATCGGGTGCAAATACCATGGGTTGAGTTTTTGGCCGAGGCGAAGGAATTTTTACGACCAAAAAGCTTACCGCGGTACACAGCCCTCGGCCATTTTCCTTACCGCGGGAAGCTTTTCTCGACCAAAATTTGTCCTTGTCCGCGCGTTTCAAAGATCAGCAATCCGGGGAACCTTCCGGTCCGAACCAGTTGGCGGGGTCTTCAGCAAAGTCGGAGATAATCAGGCAAAGATCCCAGAACAGTTGGAATCATCCAATTCGGACCAATAGGGAGAAAGATACAGCCTCCGGAAGATGCACCAACATTACGCGCACCCGAGAACCGAACGGCGGAGTACGAAGGCTACGGCGGACGGAGCCTTTCCGGACCAAATCAGCTTGCCCGGTCTTTATCAAAGTTTGAGATCTGTGAAAGACCTTTTCAGAACAGCTGGGATCGCTCAATTCGGAGCAGTGGTTTGAGAGATAAAGTCTCCGGAGTTCACATCGGTCTAAAAAGCTTATTTTCTGGTGATTCCAATGCGGTTCAAAGATGTGAAATCCAGGAAGCCCTCCGCTTCCCAAGCTCCGACGGTTTCTTCACCTAAGTTCGAGCTTATTGAGTCATCTTGACTATGGAACTGGTCTCAGAGCATTTGGAGTCGTGGGTTGAAAGTTACTGTTTCCGGAGGGTGACATGGTCGATACGAACCCAAATATGTTGCGATACGCGCTAAGTGTTTTCTCAGGGCTCGGCATCGTAACCTCGACATCGGCCAAGTCAAGGCTCGTATTTTGGAAGTATTCTGAACTAGGCCTCGTGCTGACGCCTCAGCACGTTGGAATCAAGGCATGCACACGTAAAAAATGAAGCTGGAAACGACTAAGTGTTGAACGTGCACCTCGGTGTAGCGACCTCGGCGTGCATGCCGGACCCTGTTCGCTCAAACCCCTCGACTACCAAGCGCCTCGGCATTTCATGCCGAGGTCCATTGTCACAAACCCAGAATCAAGAACAAAGCTGCCCAAGAATACACACGTGAAGATGGATCAAAGACTAGGGTTCATGCATGTTCTTGACGTGTTCTTCACGAGATCTTCATTTGGATCTAGACTCACGTGCACTCCTCGACATGAAGACCTCGGCTTCACTCTCCGACACACCGTGGCACTCACCCATCAACCCAAGATCGCGGTTCAGTACCCGGTTTGTTCCGGGCTGACCCGCGACACTTTACCTTTGCTATATATACATTTTGAGACTAAAAACCTAATCATCTGATCTCTTATCTGTTTTTTTTGCTTTAAGAACTTGCCTCTTTGGTGAAACTTGATCATTCTAATCCGATACCTCGTTTTTGCATGAGAAATCTCGTTCTTTCTTTATTTCTTTTATCATCTAACATTAAACTCCTCATCATGACCAGCTACACGTCTTGCAAAGGACTTAGTGAGCTCGTTATGATTAGTGAGTAATCGTTTAAGCGGCTTTAGATGAGTAGATTAGGGTGCTTTCAAGGTAGATTAGTGGGTTTAGGTGTCTAGTCCTGCAAGTTTCATTCTTTAACCGACGAGATCTCTAGGCTGGATCCAAGCACATCACTTGAGGTTCAGATCCGAGACATATCTCGCATCAAAAGTGTTTGTAGAAATGTCTGAACCACTCGGTTAAGGGTTTAAGAGTTTTTCATCGCGAGAGTGATAGTTTGTTCTCTTAAATGACATTTTTGAACTGATTCTTATTGCTGATTGATTCGATGCTTCTCAAAAGACATTTTTGGTATGAAGGAGGATCAATTTAGATGCTTAATACTTTCATGAGAAGATTAACATGCCTTGAGTTCAAAGTTAAATGAAACCGCTTGATGTTTTGATTCATTAACCCACTAGTTGAACTTGGAAGCACCCGAGTCAAGTATCTCGTCTAAAGTCTCTTGCTTTATTACATATTATCATCATCTGAATCGCTTAGTTATCATTTGCATCTTTGCTTTGTTTGATTCTCATCATTTATCTTACTTACATGCTTAATCGTTATTATTTAGCTTAGAAAAACCTTCACCTTTTTATCTTGACTTAAATAAACAAACAACATAGACTAGTGTCTCGTTGACAAGTCTGGATTGACACCTCTTAGTACTACTTTGACAAGGGGATTGATAGCCCTGAGACTTAAAAAGTATTATCTATCATTTGTGTGCCTGGTATTCTTCTACGGTTTTTAACTTTATGTCTAGACTAAATTGGTTTTAAAGGTTGGTTGTTTTTCTTGAATTAAACTAAAGCAAAATAAAGCAAATAAATCTATCCTAAAAGGCAAGTAAAGAAATCGAATGAAAGGCAGTAAAACAAGTAAAATATCGAACTAAACAAAGATAAGGCAAGTAAAATATCGCATGAAAGGTAAATAAAGCAAGTAAATAACGAACTAAGGAAATTGAAATGCAGGTCTAAGAAAAGCAAGTAAAAATCGATGGAATTGTAAACTATGGCTAAAAACGATGAGCTTTTGGGAACTCTAAGGGATCATAATCGGTTTTAACAATAAGGTAGATAGATTGGGATTGACGGATAACAATATATGGGTTCTAGAGCTAGAGTACGGCGGTATGACTACGTCACTGTCGTGATCATAACCAACTGTTTCTCGCAACCCTGACCAGTAGGTTTCCACTCTGGCCCTGGAAGGGAGAGAACGCAAGAGCTGCATAAGACTCGTCAATACTCACGATCTCGCCGCAGGTAAGTTTCCACTCCTACGGAAAAATCGCGTGTTTCATTCTAGGGCTGATACTTAATGAAAACTTTCGCAACACTAACTATCTAGATCAGATACTAGGTGATCAATCAAGCATACATGCAATAAGAACAAGAATAAACAGAGAACATGTCGAAATCCCAGATCTATAAACCTAGATGTCTTAATCGATTATGAGAGCCCCTTTCGGGAATCCTAAGCCCAACTCGGGATCTACTCAGACATGGCTGAGTTCGACATCATCATTGGTTTTAATAAAAGTAATGAAAAACAGTAAAGAAAAGAGATAAAGAAAGCTTCTCTATTGAAGAACTCGGACTTGAACAATCTTCTACAAAAATCTCATAAAAACAGCTAAAGGAAAAGGGTTTCTGTAAAGTATCAAAAGCTCTCCTAAAAACGACCTAAATGATATGTATTTATAGTCTCCAATACTCCATGGTCTCTAGGGTTCCGGAATTGAGGCTGAGAATGACTTTGGGCTTCAGATAAGTGGGCTTTAAGTCGGAGCTTGAATGCCGCGGTCGGGAGTGCTGTGACCGCGGCAATTGGCTTGTTTCCCGCGGTCGGGAAGCTTCTGACCGCGGCAAATAGCTTGTTGGCCGCGGTCGCGTGAGCTGCTGGCCGACTCCGCGTGGCTTCAGGGCTAATGGAATATCTTGAGATCCAACCGTTGGAATGTCTCCAAACCAAGTGCATTTGAAAACTGGTTGATTCTTCTATAAGTTATTTTGAGGGTGATCAGACGGTGAGAAGGTCTTCGTCTCTCCATGAGAGTTCTGACGGTCTGCATTTATCCAAAAGAGTCTTTTTGTTCCATTTTATGCCTCTTTATCCCAAATTACCTGAAAAGTCTTTTAAAATCCGGAAACATAGAAATCCTTTGAAAACCTTTGAAAATGGAGTAAAAACACCTGTAAAAGATATTAAAATGATCCATAAAAATGGTCAAAATCCGGTGTTATCACATATCTCTCTGTAGATCTCATGGTTTTCTTCTCTTTCCTGAAATAGACATTCGTCCTAGATAGGATAGATGCTTAGATTCACCATGACAACCAGAATTTTTTGCTTGATTGAGAAATCAAAGATCTTGTCTCTGATAACAAATGATGGAGCGGAAGCTTATAGGGATAAAACTAGATCTGTTGATTTTAAGAATATCCAAAAACTAATGTTTGTCAATATTCTTCACAATGGTTTATCAAAACCTCTTCACAAAATCTCCTTGTTATTAATCAAATCCTGAATACAAGCATTTATAATAATCTCAAAATCCTAAAACCTATTAAATCTATAATAATATAAATTATTTAAATAAAAGATAATAATAAGGGTTTTTGTAAAAAAAAAAAAAACAGTTACGTGCATGAAATTTGCAACTTAACCCTTCACCTCAAAATAATGCAAGTCAACTCTCCACCTGCAAGTCAAACCGCAATATAACCTTGTCCGTATATAGATTTTCTAAAGCAATTTCAATAATTATTGTTGTAGCATAGTGATGAGGGTTATATTGCGGTTTGTTGGTAGGTGGAAAGTTGACTTGCATTATTTTGAGGTGTATGGTTAAGTTGCAAATTTTATCTTAATAATAAAGATATCCTAATATCGAGGAATAGTCTCAAATATTTCTTTGAGGAATTATTTATTCTCTCGTTTTCTCCTTCATTCTCTCATATCTTTCGTAGGTCCCTCACCTTTTAATGAGCTCGGAAATCTCCAATTACTCCTTGTAATTTTCTATAGAAGAAAATTATAAATAGAAATTCGGCCAATGATAATTAAGCGTAGATAAACCAATCAAAAGCGGCAAAACAAATTTCGTCCAATGAGATATAAGCACAACTAGCCAATCAGAAATGATGTCTCAAAAAATGACCAATCAGGAGCGTGGAAACAAATATTAGGCGTCAAAAATTTATCCAATCAGGAACAGACTTTGTCGGGAGGACCATCTTGAAACCATCTTTGACCAGCTTCCTCTCCCAGCGATCGCGACAGAGATAACGAGAGAATGTCGAGTCCTTCTTGACATTTTGCTACACTGATCCGACATTGAAGCCTAATCGAGGTAATTGACATTTCTGTCATTGGATTTTCTTCCCTCGTTCTTATTTTGTGAAGTCGTTGCCCTAGAACCACTATTGGGGAATAAATTCAATTATTGAATAGGGAATTGTAGACTATGGAAATGGTGATTGGTTGCTAATCAAATGGGTATTTAGTGGATTGGAGGTTTAGATGTTATACCGCAGTAAATGGGAGTTAGATTAGAATTTTTCCCCCAGAGTTGACTAATTATGAGGACGAGAGAGAGTAACAACTGGTATCACTTGCGTACAACTGGAAACAACTGGAAACAACTGGAAACAACTGGAAACATGGTATCACTTGCGTACAACTGAGTATGGTCTATCTGTTATTTTTTCAGGTGATAATGATTATGAACATATTTTTGATTATGGGGGATATTATTCAACTTTGGAGGATAAATAGATTTCAGCACCAGCTTCCATGTATGGTATAATATTTAAGTCATCAAGTTTGGAGGAGATTACTTATTCTGGTTTGGTGGAGAAGATATGCACGAAGGTTGGGATTGTCGAATCTTTGAGTAACCTGAAACTGAGTTATATTCCGGTACTAGTGCAAACTCAGATACAATTCTATATTTTGAATGACGATGACCTAGCTGAGTTCCTGACCTCATTGGATAAAGAGGGACATAGAAGTATTATTCATGTAGAGGTCATCAAAGGTGTTGAAGTTGGTGAGGAATTTTCTTGAGTTCAGAGGGTAAGTTCAGTTGGTATCAATTACGAGGGATTGTGTGTAGGTAATGGTGGATTAAATAATGGTGTACTTGCTATTAACACAGTCAACTGTTCAGCAGAAGAACATCAATGGAATGTCCCGGTGATTGAGGAAGCTGATGGTGATGATGTTGACGAGGGAAAAGATGGTGATGATGTATCACGTGACAATGGAGTAGATGGTGATGATGTATCACGTGACAATGGAGTAGATGGTGATGATGTATCACATGACAACGGAGTAGATGATGGTAAAGCGAAATTTGATAACGAGGATGAAGAATACAGACGGTTTGATTTTGATGATGGTCCCCGTGCTGAAGTAGAAACACAACATTTTGAATGGGATGATGGTATGAATCTGAGAGCAGGGCAACAATTTGCATGTAAACAAAATTTGATATATTTATTGTATAGAGCTTCACATCAGAATTATTTTGGTCTCAATATAAATAATTCAGATAAGAAGCAATACATGGTGAAATGCGGTGAAACGGGCTGTAATTGGTATTTACGAGCTTGGAAGGATGCGAATACACCCTGTTTTTCTGTTACAATATACCGGAAGATGCAGACTTGTTCTCGGACTACTGCGAGTACAAACAGCAAATAAAAGATATGAACACCAGGATTAGTTGCATCTGTTGTTAAGGAAGCGTATCCAGGTCGAGTAGATACACCAACTCCTCACGCTGTCATTGTTATGGTTAAAAATAATGCTTCTGTGAGTGTGTCATACTCTACCGCATGGAGAGGAATACAGCAAGCTAAATCTCTGGTTCGTGGTTTTCCTAAGACAGCTATAGAGATCTGTACTCGTATTTGTACATGCTGGAGCAGGTGAATCCAGGTACAAAACACAATGTGTTACTGGACGGACAACGAATATTCAAGTTCTTATTTGTTGCTTTGGGAGCTTGCATTGACGGGTTTGTAACAATGAGGAAAGTGGTAACTTTTGATGCAAATTTTTTGAAAGCCAGAATGGGTTGTCAGCTAGTCTTTGCTGCTTGTCAGGATGGTAATCGTCACCATTATCCGATTGCTTTTGGAGTAATTGATGCAGAAAAAATGAGAGTTGGGAGTGGTTTTTCAGGGAGTTGAAAACTGTTATACTGGATAGTCCTGAATTGGTTATTGTTTCTGACAGAAATTCAAGCCTCATCAAGGCAGTAGCTGAGGTGTACACGGAAGCTAAACATGGGTATTGCATCTGGCATCTGAGCCAGAATGTGAAATTGCAAGTTTCAAGTGATAGAGAAATAGGTACAGACACATTTATGGAGTGCGCAAGACAATATACAAATGCCAAGTTTCTTGATCATTATACAAGGATGGCATAAAAGTATCCTAATATAACCAAGTATCTAGAAAGGCGTGTAGAAGTATCAAAGTGGGACATGTGCTATTTTCCAGGAGATAGGTACAACGTAGAGACTAGTAACGTTGTGGAGTCCTTGAACAGTGTGTTTAAGGATGCAAGGAATCTATGCTTGTTACCTATGATGTATGAGATTGTTGTGAAGTTGTGTGAGTGGTTTAACAAGCATAGGAACGAGGCTGCTTCTACGCAACCAGGACGTAAACTGGTGGCCTTTGTGGAGAATATATTTCATAGTAGATGTGCAGAAGCGAAGAGGCTAACAGTCACCGAGTTAAACATCAGTCAGATTGAATACAGTGTAATTGGAAGCGATAGGATGAATTACAAGACGAACTTGAAAAGTAAAACTTGCTCGTGCAAGTGTTTTGATAAAGACAAGTATCATTGTGTCCATGCCTTAGCCGCACTAGAGCATTACATGAAGTGGCCAGATAGAGAAGTGGATATAAACGTAGAGGACTTGTGTTTGATGTATTGTTTAATCGAGCAGTGGACATTTTCTTATAACAGAACGATCTATTCTGTCCCACACAAGTCACATTGGATTGTCCTAGATGATATAAATCAATAGAGTGCTTTGCTGATGAGGACATCAAGTCATCATCAGACAAGAAGCAAGAAATCAAGAAGCAAAGAGAGGAGAACATGGAGCAAGAACGAGCTAAGGAGACATGCGAGCTTTGTTCAGCTCATATGAAGGCCAATACTGACCGTTCCAGCTCAAAAAATATTTGGGATATTTACTCATCACGTCTAGAGCATACCACGAAGAAGAGACATCCCAAAATCTTTCCACATGAAGAAGAAATTGAAGATACAATCAGGCAGATCTTCAATGGATCCGATGGAGACATACGACCACTTATTAGAGCACTCCAACCAGACCAGAAGGATTTAATAAATCCACTTTCTATGTAATTTGGATCCAGCATAGGCACGCGGGGAATTGGAATCAGTCCAATTTGAGTTCAGACATAAGAGTTATTCAGATTACAAACTGGGTAATCTCCAACATACCTGATTTGGACATATGCGCCTTGATCAAAGAATAACGGCCAAACCAGGACGAATCAGGCTATGAACCAGCTTGTTATTGATTCTTTATTCATGATAGAATCCAAGAGAATTGGAATCAGACCGAGATCAATTTTGGTTTAGGAGATATCCAATTTCTATACCGATGGATCTTTCACTTGCCTTATTTGCAACCTTACTGGTTTATGAGGCTTCAAACATATCAATGGCACCCAGGAGACTCTGAGTTACTTCTAGAAGATTTCCAAAACATCATAAGATGCACCAACACGGATAAGTCGGATCCAACTGAATTCTCAATTAAGCCAACCGGAGCTGTTTATGGAAAGTATGACAACCGACCGGTTCAATCTCTTACAAAACCGAGTTTGGCGACCAGGGGAGTTCCTTAGACATTTAGAGGAGTCTACAAACGTCTTACCATGCTCTAGAAACCACAGGATCAGGCGGTTCCTCATGTTTGTACACTTTACTTTTCTGGATGCATTCACACTTGGAGGAATAACTCTCCAACGGCTCCTTCTTCTAGATGCTACGTTTTGGAGCTTCATTCACTGAATCTGGACGTCCCAAGACACCACTCCTACGCACACAAGTTGTCCAGACTCAAGCACAGCTCCACTTACCTTACATGGCCGAGATTTAGTCATAACGGCTAGTTTTGCATTTAGTTTTCGATATCTTTCTTGCTTTAGCTTTTAGAACGTTGGTTTAGACTAGTGTAGAGCATTATTTAAGCTCATTTTTGTCTTCATTGTAAATCACCTTTCAATCAAATTAATACAGAGTATTTTGTTTTCTTTCAAAGTTGTTCTTTGCAAAGATTATTCTTGTTCTTTAGATTTAAGTGTGAGATTCACTTAACTCTTAAGAGGCTGCGACTTAGCTTGTTTGTGAGATTCAAACAATCTATTTCGTTCACAGATTGAGAGAGTCAATCACCACCGATTGAGAGAGTCAATCAAAACTACCATCCTTCATCTCTATCATCGCCCACTTCCGCATAAAACTTGTTGTCTTTGACAACCTTGTGAATTATAAGATTTGGTGTGACTCCAATCTTATATCATTTGCCCCCGGAACACGAAAAAAAAGAGGGGGGCAAAACAGCAGAAAAGGCATCCATCCGTTGAAGAGCGTCGACCAAAGTCGAAGAAGGCGAAGACGAGTAATAAGTGTCGCCCTGAATCTTATGGAATTTATTCCTATTTTACTGCATATCAAATGCTGGACCTGAAAATGCTGCAGGTGCCTCTTAAAGTATTGCAGGTGCCTCTGAAAGTACTGCAAGTGATAACGTGGTTTAGTTACTCTGAACTATTGTATTTGGAAATGTGATGTTTTACTCGGCATTACTTGGTACAACAACAATCGACTATTGTATTGAAAATGTGATGTTTTACTCGGAATTACTTGGTACAACTATAGTCGACTATTGTTTTTGAAAATTTTATTGTTTTACTCAGAAATACTTGGTACAACTACAGTCGACTATTGTATTTGGAAATGTGATGTTTTACTCGGAATTACTTGGTACAACTACAGTCAACTATTTTTAAAAGTTTTATTGTTTTACTCGAAATTACTTGGTAAAAGTGAAAAAAGTGAAAATAGGAATACAAACGACGTGTCGTTTATATTCTAACAGCGACTCAAAGAGTTAATGCGGATAGGGATTTGTGTCCTCTTTTATTTAACATAGACCCAAGAAGTATCTGAAACACATTTCCTCTCCTATGGCAAAGCAAATAGGAATTTCTGATTTTCTCATCAAGATGAAACCGAAATACTAAAGAAGATAATCAGTAATTCCTTAGGAGATTAATGTTCAGCTAAAGTGGCTCTTTGGGATTTTAATGAAATTTCCAAGGATCCAATCTTCCTATGGAGTGTGGATCTGTTAATCGTGCGCACACCTTGGTTCTTTGATATGGCATGGATGAAACTGTTTAAGGACAGATGTTTGGCAGCAGGTAATCCAACGGCTCTATTTGAAAGAGGTCTTTAAATTATTTTCTATGACCGTAATATTGAGGCAGGGATGGCTATGATTAAGGAGTCAGCGGAAGTGAGATGCTCTATGGAGAAATACTGCCACAAAATGCTTGTCTTCATTAAGTCCAGATGCGAAGTGAGATTAACATATGTGACAGATATTACCCGGGCGGAGGCAGGAGAAATGCTTCGAACATTGGAGCATTCAAGCCCGAGGGGTTCCAACGCTAACCTTCCACATGGGTTTGAAGAAAATGTTACTTTGTTTTTTCACAAAGAAGTGAACTTGCACTGCGGAAACATGGAATTACCCCCCCCACAGTTGTTTAGTTATATACGGATACATGGAGGAACCCACCAATTTGTGCGATACTTGCTACTGGACAATGCGTGCGGCAAAATTCAGACGAATTATTAGGAGGTTCGCGAAAAAGTGGCCAAATTGATACTCACACTGTTCTTCTGTATTGTTCTCTCTCTCTATATATTTGATGTTATTTGATGTTCTCACAAGTTCAATGTAAAATCGAAGTGTTTGTTGTTACTTTGACTATTTATATCCTGCAGACTATTTGTAAACAATGCTAAGAAATAAAATAGAATGATGTCTAGCTTTTAAGTATATCAACAATTTAAATATTAAGTTTTGCTCAGGAAAACTTGGTATAACTACGCTCGAGTACGAACCTTTGTTGTTCTGTCAAACACAAATAATTGTGAATTGGGGAGCAGAAGCAAGAGCGAGAATGTTGCGTAAAAGAAAAGTGAAAGTAACCAAATCACACTTTAAGGTCAGAGAATGTCTTCTTAAAGTTAAAAACTCGATGGAATGTTCCTCGGTACAGGAGAAAGTTGATCATATGTCAGGTAAAATATTATTATAATAATAGGAAATAAGATTAAAGGAGACCCGTTTTCATGTGACGTTATTTTACACAAGGTTAACCACCCTTTAACCACCAATATACCAATTTAAACCGATTTCATAATTTGAAGATGTCAAAATACGACCACGGTAATAATCAGTATTTTGAAATATATTTGTTTTCAATCTACTACTTATTAGGGACTACAAACCAGTGTTTTAAAATATTAAAAATAGTGAACAATTTATACGAATCTCACCACACCCGACCCATAAGTGTCTTATGCTTCTATAGTCACTTTGTCAAGCTTAGGCCATCAATGATGGAAAGAATATGTATCATACTTTTCTTGGAATTTTGTTTGATGAACACGTTGATAAATTAATTTTATAACAAATAATGAAGCGTATAACCGGAATATTTTATTTAAAATGCAGTGTTACTACCAATACGGTATATCCACCAAAAGTACAATTATGTGGATGATGCACTACAAGAAAACAATGGTTTTCCGACGGTCCATTACGACGGATTTGAAATCGTCGTAAATTTGCGACGATTTTACGACGATTTTACGTCTAATTTAAAAACCGTCGTAAAACCGTCGTATAAAAAAATCGTCGTAAACTCGACGTACAATTTACGACGAATTACGACGATTATACATCGATAACGAGAGATATGCTAGTAAATGTAAAGTCGTCGTATATTCGTCGTAATTTTGCGACGACTTTACGACGACTTTGTTTCGATGTACATATTACGACGATTGTACGTCGAAAAAGGAGTTAGGTGAAAAACATTTAAAACATGTGTACCTAACAATTGTAGATTATCGCAAAATCGTCGTAAACTTGTCGTAATATGATTGGTGAATGTAAAACCGTCGTAAAAAGTCGTCGTAAAAGCGATGTAAAGCCCGAAATTTTCCTATAAATAGATCTTCATTCCTTCATTCAATCACAACACATCATCATTCAAACATAAGAGCATCTTCATCTTGGAGACCCATTGTAGGTCTCTTAAATTTTAGTATAGTGTTGTAAATCCTTATATATTGGGTTGTCCATTGCTGAAAACCCGAATTAAGATATTACTTTGAATCAAAGAAGTAATAATATTATAAGGTTAATTTACTTCATTCACGTGGCTAGACGTGACACAAGAGACCACCTATATATAGTTATTGTCTAATCAATAAAAAGAGATATTATTTTGAGTTTATTTTCAAGATGTCTATATACGAGCTAAGAAGTTGGATGTATATGCGTAAAGATTCAGATGGGGCGTTGACAGAAGAATTCAAGAACGGGTTAGAAATATTTATGTATCAGGCTACAAATATGGAGAGAACGAAAGATAGTGGGAAGATGTTTTGTCCTTGTTTGAAATGCAAGAATACGAGGTATACACTAACCAAAACCGTGTGGACGCATTTATTAAATAGAGGGTTTATGCCGCAATTTTTTGTTTGGTATCTACATGGAGAAGGATATGGCAGTAATACTCATGGGAATGCTGGTAGTAGTAGTAATTACCAAAGTCATGTTGATATTGATGAATCGAATTATGGTCATCAGCCTTATTCAGTATCAATATGACCAAAGTGTAGATCATGATAGGATGCACGAAATGGTGACTGATGCATTTCATGAAATGCATA
>NW_006256901.1:9325992-9365644 GCF_000478725.1 Eutrema salsugineum | reverse complement strand
CCAAACGATTTTATGATTTGTTAGACAATGCTAATCAGCCAATCTACGAAGGATGTAGAGAAGGCTTGTCTAAATTATCGTTGGCAGCTAGGATGATGTCAATTAAAACAGATCATAACCTGGCTGAGGTTTGCATGGATGATTGGGCTGATCTTCTGAAGGAGTATCTACCGGAGGATAACTTGGCAGCGGGAACATACTACGAAATTCAGAAGTTGATTTTTAGTCTTGGTCTACCTTCTGAGATGATAGATGTATGTGTTGACAATTGTATGATTTTTTGGAAAGACGATGATCAGCTGGAGGAATGTCGATTTTGCCATAAACCAAGATACAGGCCTCAAACTGGTGGGCGTAAAAGGATACCGTACCAACGTATGTGGTATCTCCCTATAACTGATAGGTTAAAACGGCTTTATCAATCTGAAAGGACAGCTGCATCAATGAGATGGCATGCGGAACATACACAAGTAGATGGAGAAGTTGTTCATCCATCAGATGCAAAGGCATGGAAACACTTCAATATGGTATACCCAGATTTTGCTAAGTTCAAACGGAATGTCTATCTTGGTCTGTGCACTGATGGTTTTAGTCCATTTGGTATGTCTGGTAGACAATATTCATTATGGCCAGTAATCCTAACTCCTTATAACCTTTCTCCAGATTTGTGCATGCAAAGGGAATTTCTTTTCCTAAGTATTTTGGTTCCAGGTCCAAATCATCCGAAGCGAGCTCTCGATGTATTTCTTCAGCCACTCATCCATGAGTTGAATCAGTTATGGTATACTGGCGTTCGTACATATGACTGTTCTACGAGGAAGAATTTTACTATGCGGGCTGTGCTTATGTGGACAATAAGCGATTTTCCCGCTTACGGTATGCTATCAGGCTGGACTACACATGGGAGGCTATCTTGTCCTTATTGTCTTCATCGAACTGATGCGTTTCAGCTAAAACATGGTAGAAAAACTTGTTGGTTTGATTGTCACCGAAGGTTTTTACCGGATAACCATCCATATCGGAGGAACAAGAGGTTATTTTTGAAGAACAAAAGTGTACGTGTTCCTCCTCCCGTTAATTTAACAGGAGCTGATATACAGGTGCAAATAGATCATTGGAGGGCAGAAGAAACAGTAACTCGTGGGGGAAACTGGCACACTCCTACAAATATGTCTGAAGGTTATGGAGTTCATCATAATTGGCACAAGAAAAGTATCTTCTGGCAACTAACTTATTGGAAAGATCATCTGCTCAGACACAATCTTGATGTCATGCACATTGAAAAAAACTTTTTTGATAACATCATGCATACAATTATGAACGTAGCGGGAAGAACAAAAGACAATGGTAAATCAAGATTGGATTTGCCTGATTTATGCAACAGAAGTGAGTTGCATCTGAGAAACGGGAAAGCACCAGTTCCTGTATTTCGGTTGAGTGCAGATCAAAAGTCAGCACTGTTCAGATGGGTTTCTTCTGACGTTAAATTTCCTGATGGGTATGTCTCTAATCTTTCCAAATCTGTTGAGAAGGGGGTAAAGTTTGCTGGGATGAAAAGCCATGACTGCCATGTCTTTATGCAACGATTATTTCCATTTGCATTTGCTGAACTCTTGCCCAAAAACGTCCATGAAGCTATTGGAGGCATTGGTGCTTTTTTTCGGGATCTTAGTACACGAACATTATCAGTTTATGTAATATCACAACTAGCATTGAATATTCCAATCTTGTTGTGCAATATGGAAAAGATCTTCCCACCATCATTTTTTGATGTTATGGAACATCTTCCTGTTCATCTCCCATACGAAGCAGAGCTCGGTGGACCCGTTCAGTACAGGTGGATGTATCCGTTCGAGCGTTTCATGAAGCATCTTAAAGGCAAAGCCAAAAATCTAGCTAAAGTGGAAGGCTCAATTGTGGCGGGAAGCTTAACGCAAGAGACTTCACACTTCACGTCATACTATTTTGCACCGAAAGTACGAACACGCAAAAGAGCAACTCGTCGATATGATGATGGAGGAGTTGGCCATACATATGCCGTTGAAGGTGTACCTGACATATTCTCGCCGATCGGACGTCTTAGTGGAAAACTAAAAGATGTTTGGTGGTCCAATGAAAAAGATTATCACAGTGCACATACGTATATCCTGTTAAATTGTGAAGAGTTGTCATCGTATGAAAGGTACCTTTTTAATTAATAATATCTTTATATGAGTTGTCAGTATTAATTACTATTTGTTGTTTTTCGCAGCACATTTGTTGATGAGGTTAAAGAATGCATATCTGGGGTTTCTGAAACTGAAATCAATGATCGTAAAGATCAACACTATGCCCAGTGGTTAAAAGGGCAAGTACGTAGAAAATTTTAATTAAAAGACTACTTTAATTTGCTATATATCGAAATCAAGATATCAAAGCAGAATTTTTTTCTTATTAGGTGGACCCGAATGACCCGGATGAATTTCCAACATGGTTCCATGAGTTACTACTAGGTCCGATGGCAAAAATAACTACAGCCTCAATGTATTTCACTCAGGGCTATGTTTTTCACACATACCGTCACGGTGCAAAGCGGGCGACAACAAACTATGGAGTTTGTGTGAGGGGTGAAATCGATTTTTATGGAGTTCTGCAAGAAATAATTGAAGTAGAGTATCCTGGATTGTTAAGGCTGAAAACTGTTCTCTTCAAATGTGATTGGTTTGATCCAACTGTTGGACGAGGGGTACGTCTAAACAAGTTTGGAGTTGTTGACGTGAACAAATCACGACGGTACAACAGGTTTGAGCCATTTATATTAGCTTCTCAAGCAGAACAGGTAACATTTCTGCCATACCCGAGAGTTCGATCCACAGGAATTTCATGGTTAGCTGTAGTTAAAGTGGCTCCGAGGGGCAAGATTGTAGGGGTTGAGGATGTTCCACTTCAACAGGACACATGCGTAGATCTGTCTGAACCAGATGTTGATGAGGAGATTTTCTTAATAGACCCTCAAAACAGGCAACTTGAAGATCTTCCCGATGATACAGAAGAAGAAGGTGATGATGAGTTTGCTGAAACCGATGATGACGATTTGGCGGAAGAAGACGGTGATGGTGATGAAGTAATAGAGGAAGATGAATCTGATTGAATTTCATGCATTGCATTTAGTGAATGTTTGTTATTATCGAACTTTTAGAACACAGTAATAATTTATGCTAAGAAACTCATCGACCCATAGTGTTCCCTCCTTGGTCGATGAGTTTCTTAGCATAAATTTGATTATACGACGGTTTTACGACGATTCAATTTTACGACGGTTTTACGACGATTTGTCTAAACCCTAAACCCTAAGTCTAGGGTTTAATGCCCTGAATGAATAGGGTTTAGACATTACGACGTCTTTACGACGAACCATCGTAATGTCATCGTAACGTTACGACGGTTTTACGACGAGTACACTAGTTTAGATTTAGGTTCGGAATTTAGATTTAGGTTCGGAATTTAGATTTATCCGGATCTTGTTAATTTTAATAAAATTAGTAACAAATTTTTTTTTTCCTTTTAATAGATTCTGTCGATATGGCTCCTCGGAAAAAGAGATTTCACTACCGACAGCTCTTCGATTCTGACGATTCGGTTCCGTCTACCTCGGCGACCGGCTCAGCCATCCCGGAGTCCTCGGGAACACAACAGACGGTTTCCCAACCGGTCGTTGTTCCGCAGCCACCACCGCCTCCACCACAACCAGTCGAACCAGCGGCTCCCGCACAGGCCGAGCCTGATCACGATGATCCTATCCCGCCTATACCGTATGCCCAGTATACGGTACACGATCTTCTGGCGCAACCCGGTCGTGGGAGCATGAACAAACTCGACCCGGATCGAGCCCCCGGCACCTATTGGTACGTAAATTTTCCCAACAATATTTTTAAATTAATTAATTTTTCGTCTAATATATTTGATATTAATTAACTATTTATTTTTTTATTTGACTAGGTTTACGACCGACAATGCAGTTGGTCGTAACGTTTCGGATATCATCAAGGGGTTTTTCGTACAACCCCATACCAGCTACAAGAAGCTGGATCGGGCCACACTTGACACTTGGTTCAAGTGTTTTGCGGTAAGTACTTTCCTTTAATTTTATTTTTAAATTTTATCTTTTTACAATAATTACTAACTTCTTTTTTTTTCCTAGCAAAACTGGCATTGGGAACCATC
The DNA here is from genome assembly GCF_000478725.1 of Eutrema salsugineum. Lineage (NCBI taxonomy): Eukaryota > Viridiplantae > Streptophyta > Magnoliopsida > Brassicales > Brassicaceae > Eutrema > Eutrema salsugineum. The sequence goes on along the minus strand of NW_006256901.1, from coordinate 9,361,441 downwards.
CGCACACGGACGTGTGGAGACGGCCTTCAAGGAGAAGGTCAAATTCCGCCTCAACAACACCGTTTCCGACTGGAAACGGAAGTGGGAGGACGAGGGCGACAAGGCCAAGCCGCCGCCTATGTCCAAGTTCGTCTGGCAGGGCCTTGTCCAGTTCTGGTCGGATCCAACCAACCAGACTACCGCCGCCAAGTGTTCCGTATCTAGGTAAGTCGTAGTTAATTTCATTAATATTTACATTATTTTTTTCTTTTTTTAATAGATTCTAATCAAAATATTTTTCAGGAACGCTACTGACGATGCGGGAAATAAGAAGAACGTCCCGCACACTTCCGGCCAGATTCCTTTTGCCGGAAGACGGCTTATGATGGTAAGCACATTGAAAAATCTTAAATTTTTTTTCTCAACTAATAATTAAACTCTTATTTCTTGATACTAATTAATTTTTTCTTTTTTATTTTGTAGGTCGAAGATAACGGAGGAGAACTTCCTCCGATGACGAAGGTTTTCGCCGAGACGCATAAAAAGCATAACGGCGAATTCACGGATCCTCGGGCGGAGGAGATCTACAACGCCGCATGTGCGGCGATCGAGGAGCGACAGACGCAGCTGACTCAGCAGGCGCGTCAAACGTCTGACGGAGGTAGCTCGGTCCAATCGACCCCGGCGCTGACGGTCGCGGAGATGGACCAGATCTTCGAAGAGGTACGTAATTAATTATGAATACTTTTTTTAATTAATGTAACTTTAGTTTTAAATTAATTATATTCCTAACCATAATGTTTTTATATGTTTGTAGGTTGCCCCAAAGAAAAAGGGGCGGGTATTAGGGATGGGGTCCATCCGTGATACCCCGAGAGCTACGGCGACTGGTCACGTCCGGGCTCCGGCAGATCCGGTTATCCGCCAGGAGATCGATCAGATGCGGAACCAGTACGAGACGACGATCGACCGGTACGAGACGAAGATCGACATGCTCTACGGTCTTTTCGAGATCATGGGAGCCGACAACCCGGTACTCATGGCGCAGCTGGACAAGCTGAAGGCGGATGGGGTTCTCGGAGGATCGTCTGCCGTCAGGTCATCTACTAGGACTCGACCGCCGCCGGTGCAGACGGACGCGGAGATGTTCCGATCTCTCGGGGTCGACCCTCCTACAGCCGGAGCCGGAGATCAGGCGGCGGGACCATCAAACCAAAGACCCGGCAAGGAGCACGTCCAAGACGATGTCCAGGAGGCCGGTGACGGGATCGACGATATACATTTAGATTTAGATGACCTGTAGGGTTTTTTTTGTAAATTAAAATTTTTCAAATTGTAAATTATTTTTTTTATTTAAATTTTAATTCGAATTATTTTTTTTTAAAAATTTTCAATTAATTTTTTTTTATTTTTCATATATATAAATCGTCGTATAATCGTCGTAATAGATTTATTCAAACCGTCGTAATGTCGTCGTACATATTACGACAACTTTACGACTATAATATACGACGACAAATACGACGATTATACGTCCGAGATTTACGACGATTTTACGACGCAATGAAGAAATACTTTACGACTGATTTACGACAATTATTGCGTCGTACATTTTACGACGATCTTACGTCGATCATTAACAACCACTTAACGACGGTTTAGGTGAAGACCAAGTGGACGCAATTCGATGTAAACTCGTCGTAAATTGTACGACGCATTTACGACAATTTTGTTTGCCTCGATGTTACGACGAAACAAAGTCGTCGTATATTATACAACGATTTTACGACGATTTGTCTATTACGACGATGAGTTTACGACGATTTTGAAATCGTCGGTAATCCGTCGTAATGGCCCTATTACGACGAATTACCGACCATTTCGGCCGTCGTAAAATGATGTTTTTCTTGTAATGATGAGTATAACTGGAAATGCAGGCACAACTACATTTGAAATTCCCAGTTACAATAAACGACATGTGTCTATGATGGACAAGTGATCTTCACCTCAACACGTGTCTTATTGGCTGGAACAAATAGACCTTACCATAATTATTTATTATTTACCGGGTTTATCCATGAAACTAAAATTTTTGTTTTTCCCCCAAATCAGACAGTTCCAAATTTAAGTTCTTCCCCCCCCACCCCCAAACATCAAAATTTAACAAATATCCGGGTTTAAGCCCAAAACCACCAAAACTCTCAGTTTTTGCAAAATAACATTTTTTTGCAAGAATGCCAAGTCTCGGCTCGTCGTCCGACTCGGAGCTTTCAAGCGGTAGCCCTCCACCCGAATTGTACGAAAACTCTCGAATTCCGTGAGTCTGTTATTGTCATCGTCAACCAATCATAAAAAAATCCCACACCGTTTTGGATCCGTGAAGAAGATTCTTCGCTTGCAATAAGGAATACATAAGCTTATACGGTTTGTGTCCTGTAGAATCCCAGATGTCATCTCTTCAAGTGGTGTGATGAGGCGATGCTAGAAGAGATTCAAGATGTTTGGCATGATCTGACCGAGATGCAAGGCCGGAGTGGTTGGACAAGAACCATGAACCGGGTTCACTCGACGGAGATTTCCCAGCTACATGAATCGGTAAACAAGGTGAAGGAGGAAATGGTTGAGGCAAGGAGGTCTCATGCTCTCCTTTATGAGGTGGTTTGGGACTGGGTTTTGAAGAAAATGGATAGAGAATTGGATCAGACGCGACGAGATATGATATTTAAGGAAATTAAGGACATGGTTGTTCTCTCTTTTCTTGCTGTGGCTTCGGTTTCTTTAATTATCTATCTGTTTAAGTAGTTAAGATTTCTAGTTGTACTCAAAACTTACTTAAGGTTACCAGTATTATCAAGTTTTCAATTTTTTGAATAACATATGGTTACACCGAATGATACTGAGTTATACCAGTTTTCAATTTTCTGAATAACATGTAGTTACACCAAATAATACTGAGTTATACCAGTTTTCAATTTTCTGAATAGCATGTGGTTACACCAAATAATACTGAATTATACCAGTTTTCAATTTTCCGAATAACATGTGGTTACACCAAATGATACTGAGTTATACCAGTTTTTAATTTTCCAAATAACATGTGGTTACACCAAATGGTACTGCATTATCTCGATATATTAGGGTTTCCTTATTTATCGGCTGAGATAATATAGTAGAGAGAATAACACATGTAAATTTAATTATATATTTTACAATAAAAGCAGAAATTAAAAACACTTCAACCATAAATTATAAATAACTAAAAACTTAAAAACTTAAAAACATAAAATTCATTATTTTTGGGGTGAAAACGCCATGAATTAATTTATGGCGTGTGCCTCGGTCATCAAGCGGGCCTCCTTCTCGTACCTCTCCGGCTCTAAGACGCACATGCGGGCGACGTCTTCGAGGAAGTGGTCGTCTTCCTCCACCATAGGGTGGAGCAGCATGTCATGGAACGCTTGGAGGAATTCTTTCACCGTCGTCCCGGTCCTGCAGGTAGCGGTGACGAGTAGCGGATAGAAAATGTGGGGTTTGTCGATGTTGGGGTGCAGAATCGACGTCTTCCACGACACCCTTGGTGGCTTGAAGGGGTACTCCGGTGGGAAATGAATGGAGGGGAAGAAGATGCCCCCTTCGTATGGACTTCCAAGGGGGCCTATCAGCGTTGCTTGCCATTCGTAAATGTCTTCTGCCACCAGCCCTACACTGAACCTACTCGCCGGAAACCTCAACAACTCCCTCAGATGAATCATGATCCACGATGTAGGGGCCATTTCGAAGCGAGAAAGAAAGCAAAGATAACACTAAATAGAAAGAAGATGATTTAGAAGATAAATATGAGTGAGAGGGAGAGTGAGTTATATTTATAGAAAGAGAAAGAAAAACTATTGGGTGCGACTCATATAATAAATACCCTTCAACCGTTTTGCCTTAAGAGAATTGTGCGGAGAAGTTAAAAGTCACGTCTCTTTCCTAATAAACCCAAGAAATAATTATTTAATTAATATAGCAGTAAAAAAAAAGATAATGTTGGTAGTTGTACCAGTCTTTTTGACAGCTAAATTTATTATTATTTATTTATTTTTACAGAGATACAGATCACGTTTAACCTTATCCCTTAGAAGTGACCGTTTCCTCTTTCCTAATTTTCTCATTTCGTCCATGCAACACGTCTACATATTTAATTACTCAATTTTTCTGCTTTTTAACACTAAATAACTTCCTCTCACGTGGTAAAATCTGAATAAAAAAATATCTGAATATATCAGTTCTCCAGATTTATTCCTCTTTCTTATTGAATATTGAATATATAATAATCATATATTTTCAATTACGTATTAATGAGAGTAGCAATTATTCCTCTCTCTCCTTCTTATTCCCATTATCTAGCTTACGGATGCATTTACTCGACGAGACTACTCACTTCCTCCATTTTCTATTATTTAAGTTTCCAAATCAAATCCATACGGAAAGAAGTTCCAAAATCCATCATTTTTCTCCTTCTCCTTTACTTTCCCAAAATCCATCACTTTTTCCACCTTTCTCTTATGGTTCAGATTTTCTTTTTATATTTCAAAAATCCATCATTTTCTCTTAGGGGTTCAGATATTTTCCTCAAAATCCCTTTCACAAAACTCGGCCTCAATCACTTTCATCTATAAATCCATGGCAGAGTACTCTTACCTACTAGCCCTACCAGACGAACTACTGGAAAAAATTCTGGCAGCGACGGTTAACACAGTTGGTGATCTAATACGGATTCGCTCTATTTTTCATAGGTTCAACGCCTGCACCAGAGGCCCCGGCTTCTACGCTGAAGTAGATCCCTTTAATATGGGTCATCCAGTGGATCAAGATGTTCATCTCATCATTGATGTCTTCAGAGAGTTCTATGATGCATGAAATCGAGGATTGTTTTTCATGCGAGGTATGCAACTCTATTTTCATCGACACGATTTTGGAGGGATTCAACTGATAAATGATGCGGCGGATAGATGGTACACGCGTGCAGTATATGTTTACGAGATGTTCATGAAACTTGTTATGGAACATCCCGAGGGTGATGAGTACCTCATCAAACTAAGCCGGGAAACAATAAGGAAGTGCAGCTGGGAGCTCGTTGAAGAAGTATATCTTGGTTGGCAAATAGCGTTGTCACAGATGTTCAATGAAAGCCACCATTGCTTTTTACTGCGCATCAATACTCTTATCCACTGTTTGTGCGATACAGTTAACCCATGAGAGCATTGGTGGGATGATGAGTATAAACCATGGAACATCTGCTACTACTGCTTCTTAACTCGCGAAAGCAGAAAGTTATTCCGATATGTGTACCGGGTAGTTAGGGTTTTTCCTGAAATGGTGAACTGGTGAATGAGTCTGATGTTTTGTGTCTTATATTTTGTGTTTTTTGTACTTCCTTATGTTCTGGATTCCTTATGTTAACAATTCGCAAACTTTTGTACTTCCTTATGTTGTGTATAAACATTATTCTGATAATTTTAACTCAAACTGTTTAGGCCAAGTATTTCTCATATATAAGTGGTTATACCAAATAATACTAAGATATACAATGGTTACACCAAATAATACTAGGTTATACAAATGAATGTCGACCCCTTTGAACTTAGGGTTTCCCAATTTACATGTGGTTTCACCAATAATACATAGTTATACCAATTTATGGTTTTCAATTATACCTTCGGTTTCACCAGTTAATACTTAGTTATACGAATTTATGGTTTTTCAATAATACCTTCGGTTTCACCAATTAATACTTAGTTATACCAATTTATGGTTTTCAATAATACTTACGGTTTTACCAAATAATACTTAGTTATCCAAAACCAATAATAAAAATAGAAGTAAGTACACACCCTAAAGTTTGAGAATTTAATCCAAATACAAATACAAAGACCAAATGTCCGAGGAGACTTAACGTCTCTTCCTTGTGTTTGGCCCTAGCTTCGATTGCTCTTGTTTCCGTTTACCTGCACCCACTTCTACATTCACAGCGTCAGCAAAGTCTGGTTCTACCTACACATACCAAGTAATACAACATAGTGTTACCACAGAATATTAAGTATTACCAAAACAATGGATATTACTCTTAAAACTTCAATACCTCTTTACTTCTAAGCAGATACGGAGATTGGACTACAAGCAGCTCCACCTCCTTCTGCTCTGTCTCCTTCTGCTCCGCTTCCTTCTGCTCCACCTCCTTATGATCTGCCTCTTTCTTCTCTGCCTCCTTCTGCTCCGCCTCTTTCAGCTCCGTCTCATTCATCTCCGGCTCTTTCTGCTCCGGCTTCTTCTGCTTCGTCTCCTTCTGCTCTGGCTTCTTCTGCTCCGGCTCCTTCTGCTCCGGCTCCTTCTGCTCTGGCACTTTCTGCTTCTTCTTCGGCTTCTGGTTTGGCTGCTTCTGCTTCTTTGCTTTCTCAGTTGTCACCAAACTTTCAAGTTTCTCTCCACCTTGTTCATGTTCATGTTCTACATCATTTCGTAAAACTTCTCCTTCCTCATCTCCTGGTCTTTCTCTTTCTCTTCTTGTCTCTTTTATATATATTTTTACAGAGCAGAGTCTTGTATCAATGTCATCCATTCGGGCACTGATTCGGAGAAACTGAGCGTCCATACTCTTCTGCAAGCTCTGAAGCTGTTCCACCAATCCAAGAGGCGCCACATTCTCCGTCACCACATTTTTCTTAGCCACTGCAGGATGGTTTACCCGCTCCTTATTATCTCGGGCATCAACATCGATCTTGCATATCTCTTTCCAGAATATCGGCTTCTTTTCCTCAACTAAACGTCCCGTCTAATTGTCAGGAACGATATCACCGACATCTTCTCCTTCATTCCTCTTCGTGACTCCAGCAAGAATAATTATCTCATCCTTGGAGTGGTTGCAATATACTCTTGATAACCCTAGTGTTACCCAGTGTTTCATAGAGTCGACAAAGAGAAACCTTTTAGGGTGAATGGTTGGAACTTCTGCATGCACATCCGGGGACAATCCCTTTCTGCTCCTCTAACATCTTCTCTGTATTTGTTCTTTAGACATGGGATGACCTCAAAAGTTAGCAACTACACATAAACCCAACAAAATACACTTACGCTCATAGTATTACATACTTACAAAATCTTTATAATGTACATACCTCCAAGGGAGTAACAAAGCTTGGAAATATCCAGGCCTATGTTTCGACGACCCCTTTGAAATACCTCATTGTGTGCTCAATCTCCTTCATATTTACATCGAATGAATATCTACCCCAAGGAAACCTTTTACAAGCCTCAAGATCATCACAATCCTCAGGAATAAAGGGTCAACAGATGGTGCTCCCTTACTGGTTTTCGTTTTCTCACTAATTATAGAGGATAAGAAGTAGGCGACACACATCTTCAACCGATCAGGATGATCTAGCCCTCACATCGACTATAGCATTTTTTCAACAGCAGCAGGGATGGGACGGTTTCCTGGAAATATCTATTCTTAAACGAATTAGTTCATGTGCTCTCATATTTCTCTGGGTACGGTAGACAGTTTAATCCACACAAAAAGGCATGCTCTCTAAGGGAATAGCGAATTGGTATGCCATTCACTACAAACCAAGCTTCCCTCTTCTTATTTGTGTTTGCTTTCCAAAGAAGAAGCAACCACATTCCCATCATCTTGTGTGTTGTGTCCTCATGCATGGCCCTATGCATGTACCAAAAGTGTTTGAACTGTGGGTGTTCTATAAACCATATCAGGTCATGGGGTTCAAGGTCTAGGGGCTCCAATTTTGCAACAGCTTTGTGGATATAACATCTTGTTCCAAGCTTTATTGCATTATGATACTGACTTGGCTCGAAGAACATTCTCACGGGTGGCCATGGCTGGTTCTCCTCCTCCTCAGTCTCAGTTTCCGTAGTTTCATTAGTGTTCTGCCACAACACTATCTGATTATTACCCGTCTCCGAATCGACAACTCCTTCTACCATTTTCTCCTACGGTGAATCAGAATTTGAGTACAATTCTTGTCTAGCATAATTAAACACTCTTTCGATACATTCCATGACTCATATTTTGTAATTACCAACCGAACAGAAAACATATAAATCGATTTTCGATTCTACACATAATCGTGTTCAATTCTACAAAGTTATCTAAATAGAAAGTCGAAATCAGAAGACGAAGACGAATGAATCTGATTTAGCGTTAATTTAAGACAAGCAGCAGCAAATCACTCATAGTTGTACTCAAAATTTAAAATCTTTTAAAAAAAAAAAATTGACAAGTATAATTGCTATTTAGAGTTTGACTTACCACAATTTTGATTGTAAGCCCGATTTCTTCGAATTCAACCCGATATAACAGATTTGGTGTGGATCTTGATAGTTGGGTTCGTAAATATGAAATATTATTAAGGGTCTCAAGTATTTAAGCGCTTTTCTTTCTTTTTCTTTTTTTAAAAAAATATATCAAAATATAATAAAAATTATAATGAGAAGATATAATAAATAGTAGGCGAGATTATTCCTCCCAAATATCACGCTGCCATCAAAATTGCTTAAGGTTTCAAGAATGAAGGCATGAAAAATGTACGTGGCAAAAAGTTTAGAAGTTAAGAAAATTCAAACCGAAACGAGGTTAAGTAGCCTATACATATTTGGATCATTCGGTTTGTGAGTGTATGGCGGGTTTTAATAGTCAGACTTGTTTCAGTAATATATGTTGTTTTTTTTTTCTTTTCTGTTTCTTCTTTTCAACGTTCCTCACCTAATAAACATACATTTTTTTTAATAGACATACATCTTGTTGAGTAAAAAAAAACAAAAAAATAACACGAATTTTCCTGAGACGGAAAAATCTATTATATAAAGAGTAGGTTGTGTCTCACAAACTTGGCACAACAGCTCTTATTATTTTGACACATCAGCTTGGAAAAAAAAACTCAAATTCTTATTCATTAATTAATGGTCAAATTAATTCAAATTACTAATCAGATTAATTCAACCTCAATTCTCTATATCGTATTAATTTTGCGAAAACTAATTACTAGCATCAAAAGTAGAGTAAATAACCCGACTTGAAACGCAAGAAGAGAAATATCGCAGGAGAGAAATTTCTTACAATCTATTTGTTGGGTTTCACATATCTTTGGTAAAAACAAAAGAAATGTCCACAGCTCAAAACAAGCAAAAGCTTTGAAGTTTCATGTAAATGAAGTTTTACGTTCTCTTCTGATTCATCGTTAATGATCATAGTTTCACTTTTTTGATCTTTTTGAATCTGCAGCCTCAGGTGCATAAGTCTTTATTTCTTATGCTTCTGTTGATGATGTGGTGGGACTTAGTTAATATCAGATCACTGGCAAATATAACACTGAGAAAAGAACAGCACTGATTTAGGGAACAAAGATGACGTTAGAATGGAGAAATGTTGGCTTTTAAATATCTCGAAGCACGTCAAGTTATAAAAATCTCTTTTAAGTTCATCAACTTTTCAGAACTGATTGATTTCCATGTAAATTTATCATACCCCAGTTTATACCAATTTCATAAAGGCAACACTTCAATTGCTCTTTTGAATTTCTGGTTGATATTTTGGAAGATTAAAGCCTTTATAATTAGAATTTAACAACACCATGAAGTGAATGTACAATGATCCAAAAAAGGATTAACAAAGAAAGGTGAGAGGTTTGAAAGCTATGAGGAAGGAGAGAGGTTGAGGAAAGCGAGAGCTGAGATTGAGAAGAGAGTTATGGATTTAGAAAGAAAATGTGTGGTTTTGGAAGTGAGAGAAATGAGAGAAAAACTGGAATTGGAGGGTTAAAGATCTGAGAAAAAATCTCTGAGTAAATCATATAAAAGGGAAATGGAGAAGGAGTTAAAGAGGGCCGAGTTGTATAAGAAGGTTGAAGAAACTAAGAACACACTAGCTATGTGGAATGAGAGGATCATGGAGCCTACTAATGGAGTGCACGATGACCAAAATAGTTCTTTGGAATAACAATTATAGTGGCCAGTAATTTAGTTCAAATGGAAGATCTAGATGAATTTTTAAGCGACTCTTTACGAACCAGTGGAGAAAAAGAGATTGTTTAAAGATTACCACATATTGACAACTACAATTGAAATTTTATCAACAATAATGAATTTATTAGTTCTCTCAATTTTAAAATTAGCATGTTAACTTTTTTATTCTGTAAAAATGTTATGCACATATCAAATAAAACACCAAACTTAGATAATCACAACATAAATTTCCAAAAAATTAAATTAAAAATTATTAACTGAAAGAAAACCCGTATGTATCAGGGGTATTCATCATCTAGTAAATAATAATAACAGAACAGGAATCTTCAAAGTTTCCTTTCCATATTAGATTGTTACCAAGTCGTAAATCCTAATAGACCAAACACTTTTGGCCTCTTAGTCTTTCTTTGATATGGTTTTCTGAAACAGATGTGCTTTGTTCTCGATATAGTTGATTCAAAATACTATAGAATCAAAGCTACAAGATCGTGTTTCCAGGTTTTGTTCTTCTCTGCTTAGCTTTTAAGAGTTTCTCTTAAATTGGTCTGCCTTATAAGTTTGGGTCAAAAAGTTAATGGTCTCGATGTTTAGATTTCGTTTTTTTTCTTTGTTTCCTTGGAGACCTTTCAATTCAACAATTTGAGCTTTTAGGGTTTTTGCTGGATCTTTGCTGCAGTAGCAAAAAGGGTTTCAACAACTGGAACCTTTCCCTTAGTTTAAGTGTTGGATGCTTTCTCAAGCTGAATTTTCCTTTTACAGGTTTGATCTATTACAGATTTCGGGGAAAATCTCATTAACTGGGTTTATGAATGGCTTATTGAGGCGGAGTCTTTTCTATTGAGTATTTTGTTAATAAAGTCCTCACCAATTATGGGTGGAAATGATTTCAGCTTCACAAGATTGGTGTTTACTCCTTTGTTGGGTTTGTTAATGTTATTGCACCCCAAGGAAACTTCTGCATCACCATCCTTTGTGGCCTCGAGCATTTGTCAGTCTGATCACTTGACCTACACAAAGCCCTATCAACAACGGGTTTTGTTCACAATTAACGGAATTCCTGTTGACATAGTCCGATTTTGCGAAGCCATACGGTTTCACAAAGCCAAAGGTTGTATCCTTGGGGACTCTTTTAGACACGACTTCTGCACAGTTCAGTATCTACGAGGTATGCTCAATTTAAACAGTTTCCCTGATTTAGATCGATTACGCCCATTTCTAGATGCTTAGTTGGTTACTTGTGCTCTTCTGATATGTGGTTTATTGAACTGCTTCTGCTTTAATGCAGGGAGAAGATTTTTGGAAGAAAAATTGGTCGATGATTCCAAAAGTATTGAGTCTGAATCTGAATATCATCATTTTAAAGTCACCATGGCAGCAAGCGGGTTTCTCCTCTGGTGTTGTGCGCTCTGTTGTCCTTGCTTCCATAAGGAGAGGAAAGCAAATAGTCACGAAGTACTACCGAAGGAATCTAACTCAGGTGACTATGTATCTCACATATATGTTCACATAGTAGAGTTAAGTTCATTAGTGAATTTGCATAGAGCACGAATGGCTTCGATCAAATTTTTGACTTGCAACTTCTAGTTTCAATTGAGTTGGTACTCGCCGTTTCCTTTAGATCGTCGGCTTAGGGAACAATATTAAGTACCTTTTTAGTGGTATGAGAGCAGTATATTGCATTGTTTAGGCCACAAAATTGAAGTTTTCGTTTTGTTTCTAGAGCTATATTTCTCTTTGGTAAATATTAAGCTATGGGATGACATTTGACACTGAGGCTTATATATCCTATCACAGTGCACCAAGTTTCCTCTTTTGAAATGAGCCCTTCTTCCGATAAGATTCCGCCAAGTTCATTCCGGGCACCACCTAGTCCGTCCCGCGTTCCTCAAAGCCCATCTAGATATGCTATGTCTCCAAGACCTAGTAGGATGGGACCCTTGAATCTGACCATGAGTCAGATTGCTACAGCAACCGACAATTTCTCAGACAATAATCGAATTGGTGAAGGAGGCTTTGGGATAGTCTATAAGGGCATTCTAGAGGACGGCCAGGTGGTTGCCATTAAACGAGCAAAAAAGGTAATTTCATAACTCTTCAATTTCAATGTTCTTGTGGTATCAAATCTGTGTTGTACTTCATTCCATCAAGTCTTATTTTCTTCGTTATTCATAGAGACAATGTTGACTGAAGCTACTAATCAAACCTTTACATGATCAACATTAACTTATTCTTTAATAGAGTTCCCATGGCACTTTGGGCTTGTAGTGTTTGGACTCTGATACGAAAGAAGGAATTTCGTGTTCTCGGGCTAGTTATATAATGTTTAGTCTTTGTGAGTGTAATGGCGTTTTGTTACCCAAGATTAGGACTCGAACTAGAGATCTCTCAGGCAGCTTTTGTGACCCTAAGATTTGGACTTGAACAAGAGATATCTCAGGCAGCTATTCTAGACAAAACAAATGGAGCTATCCATTCACAGGTTTTAATCTTGAAGATGAAGATCTACAACTTGCTGTTTTATAAATAGAAGTTTAAGATGAAAATATTTCCATCCGCTCATTTGCATTACACAGTGCCATTGAGAGATTGCAGTCTGAACTTAAATAGTAAAGAACTTCTCAAGTGTTTTTGAGTTCTAAATTATAATTTTCATGCAGGAACACTTTGAGAATCTGCGAAAGGAATTTAAAAGTGAAGTTGATCTTTTATCGAAAATTGGCCATCGAAATCTAGTCAAGCTTCTTGGTTATGTTGATAAAGGAGACGAGCGACTTATCATAACCGAGTATGTCAGAAATGGTACACTCCGGGAACACTTGGATGGTAAGAACTTGTTCACATGTTCTGGAGCTTGTTACGGCTTTAAGAGCATATGAATAAACAATAAAAGCTCCCATTTGTAATAGCAGGTGATCATGGAAGGAAACTCAATTTCAATCAGAGGTTGGAGATTGTGATCGATGTATGCCATGGATTGACTTATCTCCATTCTTATGCAGGTAAAGAATGTTGTGCTTAATTATTGTTTCCCTTATCATAAAGGAAAGAGTTAACCTTATAAGGATCTTCTTTCACATCTTAATATTCTTTTTTCTTTAAAACAGAAAGACAGATAATCCACCGTGACATAAAATCCTCGAACATTCTCCTCACGGATAGCCTGAGAGCCAAAGTGGCAGACTTTGGATTTGCACGAGGCGGTCCGGCTGACTCTAACCAGACCCACATTTTGACCCAAGTGAAAGGAACAGTTGGTTATCTCGATCCTGAGTATATGAGGACTTATCAGCTCACCGCCAAAAGCGATGTTTACTCGTTCGGGATTTTGCTTGTGGAGATACTCACAGGCCGTCGCCCAGTGGAAGCCAAACGAGATCATGATGAGAGGATTACGGTTCGATGGGTAAATTACTTCAACTTTCTTCTCCAACTTGAATCCCTTACTAAATCGACTTTTGAGGGCAGTTTTAAAAATCCTTGCCGGTTTCGTGGCAGGCATTCGATAAGTACAATGAAGGTAAAGTGTTTGAATTGGTGGATCCAAAGATTCCAAACGCAAGGGAGCGAGTAGACGAGAAGATACTAAAGAAGATGTTCAGTTTGGCATTTCAGTGTGCTGCCCCGACACGAAAAGAACGGCCAGACATGGAAGCTGTTGGGAAGCAGCTTTGGGCTATAAGATCCAGTTATCTTAGGCGGTCAATTGAATAAAAAAGTAAATGCTTTTACAACACAAATGCTATAGTCTCTGTTGTTAGATAATTGCTATTTTATAATTTGCCATCAAACTACCTCACTCGTTTTATTCCGAGAGTTTATTGATATGAAGTTAGATACCTGAAGATTTTCGCACAACGCATGAACAGATCGTACATGTTGACTTCTGAGTTAAAAAGTAGCTTAGCGTAGACTTTGAAAACTTTTTAATCCATTTTACTGTTTTAAAAGTCAATTTTTTTAACAAATAGATTTTTAAATTTTTTAAATTTTACACAAAAAACTAATAAAAGAAAATGTATTTAATTTCTTTTTCTATTTTTTCTTTTTCCAGAATCATTCAAAATAATTTGTACATTTATATATAACTTTGTACATTTATATATAAGTAATTACTAACTAAACTTAATTGATTATATCTTATTTTTTCAACCTTTTTTAGATCCATTTCTCTAAAATATATCAATTTTTTATAAATTTTTTTAAAACATAACAACTATTCTCTACAGTTTTTTTTTAAAACAAAACAGTTATTCTCTACAGTATTTTAAAATAATAGCACAGTTTTTACAGTAAAAATTTTTAAAACCAAAAACCTACAGTAAAAAAGCTAAATGTAAAGTTATTACCAAGCATATCTTAATACTCTGTAAATAACTTATTTTGACCAGTATTCAAAAATCGGTCAAGTCGGCGACTAGGCGGCCGTCTAGGCGGCTGTTCGGGATTAGCCGACCCGATTTTCATAAAATCAGTTTAGTAATAAATCGGACCAAGTCGGAGAAAATCAAAAAAATCGGATCAAACTGGTAAAATCAGTCAAATCAGATTAATTATTTTTATCATTTTTCATTCAATTTTTTAGGTTTTGGATGGTAAACTAACATCGGTTTACAGAAAGAAGAAAAAAAAAACAAAAGAGATTTGAAACATTGGTTTATGGTTAATAACTTAATATAATCATCCCCACTACTCCACCGTCAGTTATCTCATTCCTTCATAAACTCTACAAAAGGCGATCATTATTCTATACTTGTTGAACTCTACAAATTTAGATGTTAATAGACTTAATAGTCTAGTCTACGTCCAATTCAATGCGAAGTTCTTGAACAAGCGACATAATATCAAAGATAAAAACATCGATATGATTCTTGATGAGGGAGATGAAAGTTTTGCTGAAGAATGGTTAGTCGATCCACTTCAAATCAATGAAGAAAATAATGGTCATCCTACTTACCAAACCCAAAGTGATGAGCCTAGCGAAAATATCAATTCCAACGATGAAAATGATATAGCCATTGATTTTGAATTTGAGTCTGAAAATGAGCAGGTGGTGGATATGGATGTGTTTGAAAAATAAGTTAGATAAATTTTCTTTGCATTACATTTTTAAAGTTTTTAGATTAAAACTTACTTTAGTTTGAATAATTTGATGATTTTTAGTTTAATTTCTATGAACTTTATTGTATAATTTTACTTATCAATTTTTCTTACTTTTTTTATTAAAACATAAATTTTGACAAAATAATTTTCAAGAAAACGATTAAAACTTTTTAAAAATATGATATATTGATAGGAAATTTATAAAAAAAATTAAAAAAATTTCGTTAACGTCTAGGCTCAACGTAGTCTCCGACTAATCCACCTAGACGCTAATCTCCTATCACACGCCTAGCTACCGCCTAGCGATTTTTTAAACATTCATTTTGACTGTTAATTAAATTGGAAATTCAAACAAACTGACCGACTCAAAACGACATAAAAAAAAAGCGACATCAAAAGGGGCATTTGAAAGACCCAACCACCATAAAGAGACTGAAAACATCCTCCGTGAAACAGAGGGTTCGAATCTGTACTTCCGTCAAAACCATTGAATCTGTCATATTAGCTGTTTGTTAAGAGTGATTTCCAAATTACATTATTTAGTATTCAGAGCCAAAGGTTGTTAAATCACCATCACGTTGTATCTAACAACTGCTCATTTGATTTCCTTCATTTTGTCAGTTTCATTCTATTTATAAAGATTAAAATCCCATAAAAAAATGCTGCTTCACTCTTATTTAGAGCATCTCCAACCCAGATCCTTATTTTGAATGTGGGAAATCCCTAAAATGAGAATTTGAGGGTGCATTACTCTAATGGTAAAACCTCAAATCTATTTAAAGAGAGTTTGTATTTTATATTATGGTCCTCAATGTTCATAATTATTAACTATAATGATAGAATTTTTATATATAAATATAAAAAACATAAAAATATATATATATATATATAATTACACAATAACAGAAAATTACATATAAAATAGAAAATAAAACACAGACAAATCAAACTATAAAATTATATGAAAAAATTTCTTGGTTTATTTTGTGTAATATTTATATTTTTATGTAGCTTTAATTTCTTGTGTTGAATTACGTTGTGTGTTTTGATGTATTTTTATTATGTTTGATTATAAAAATGTTATGTAATATTTTTTTATTGGTAATTTTAATTTTAAAATTTAAGTATTTATTTGATTTTTATTAATAATATTTAAATTTATAATGATATATTTATATTTACAAAATATCTAATTATATAGACTAAAATGAAAAAGAATAAAATATAATTTTATTGATAAGATATATAATTGTAAGGACTAAAAAGTAAAGTAAACAGTGTTTTAAGGATGTGAATAATGGATCTTCAAATTTGAGGTTTCACTATTCAAAACCTCAAATTTTGAGGGTTTGAAGGTTGGGTTGGAGCACAAAAAACATCAAATTTGATGGTTTAAAGGCTGGGTTGGAGATGCTCTTAGTTCCAATGCTTCCTACTCCAAAACCTAAAAACCAAAATAAAAATCAGTGTGTTGATTTTTATCTTGTTTCTGATTTCTAGTTGTTTTTGTTTTTATCATTTTAAATGGAAAACCAAAGTATAATTGTTTGTTCCATTGCTCTCTTTTTTGTTATCCATTTCTAAAATGGAAGATTATTGTACTAACCTTAGAAAATATATTTATTGCTTGTTTGGTGCACTTTTATTTTTTTTACAAAACTAACCTAGCATACCCAAAACAGCCTTTTCACCTTTGTTGAAAAAAACCTAATTACAAAAATACCATTACTTTTTAATGCCACGTAGGTAGAAAATAACGCTGAAAAAATGATAAGTCTACCAGACTTTGGCGGTAGACTTAACAAATTTTGGTCAACGCAAAAATTTGGATGGTAGATTTATTAGGACGATGGTAGATTTATTCAAGAGTTGGTAGATTTTTAAAATGTTGGTAAACTTTTCTTGGTAGAGTTTGGACAATGAGAGGTAGATTTATTAAGTTTCGGTAGATTTGTTGTTATGTATGACACACTTGTCAAATGTGTTGGTAGACTTGTTAAAGAAATCGTTGACTTACTCGCATAGTTGACTTTTTCGGTAGATTTGTTGACAATAGGGTATATTTAATACCCGAATTGGTAGACTTATTTCCTTTGGTGGTAGATTTATTTACGAAAATTTATCATAACATGACGGTAGATTTATCCCTTTTGTGGTAGATTATTTATGAAATTGTTAGAGTTATATCCAGTTGGTAGATTTTTCGCTCTTATGGTAGATTTTTATGTAATGTGGTAGATTTAATTTCAAGTAAAAATTTGGTGATTTCATTCCATTAAGTGGTAGATTAACTGTTACATGAGGTAGACTTATAAAAAGTTGGTAGATTTCTTTGTTTTTTTAGTAGATTTAAGAGCAGTTGGTAGAGTTATTGCACGTCTGGTAGACTTCTATTGAGTTTCATGTGGTAGATTAAATAATTTTGGTATATACTCAGATAACCTCGATCTCGTAGACATATGTGGTGCTTGATGGTAGACTTGTTTCTATGGTAGAGTTATTTACAATGCTTGAGGTAGACTTAGTTATAATGTGTTTGGTAGACATTTGACTTTTTAGATAGAAATTACTTCTTTGCCCTAAATGTATTCTACAATCTACACAAAAACCAGAGGTGTCGTAGACTTGTTTTGGGGTGTCATATGTTAAACAGGTTTCGTACGTATGGTAGACTTATTCCATGGTTATATTTGAGTTGGTTTTGTTACCATTGACGTTTTCTTTGCACGAGTTTGCTGAGATTACACCGATTAACTGTGATTCGATCACAGATGATTATTGGTCTTTATGGTATAGACGCAACAATCAATGGTCAAAATTTTCTGACATGAATATTTTTTCTATGATATATCTTTTCTCTAATATAATTTTGCTTTTCATATTAATCTTGAACATATATGTCATATTAGTTTACTTAAACATTCATCTTATGTCTTTTTGTTTCTGTCTGTAATAACCATATTTTAACTTATGATCTTTTGATTTTTATTTGTGAATATTTTGTTACATTTAACTTTATTTACATAAACCCTTGAACATCATAATGTCAAATGACTTTAGTCATGTGTTATGGTTAAAATTTCATTCACTTACGATATACATCATAGTGAAAGTAAAGAAAATAAATTGAATTGAATAATGACGTTACTAGCAAATGTGGTAAAAATATGAAAATGCTTGGGTCAATGTTTGGCAACAAATATAATTTGAAAAAAAAATATCATCGTTTAAAAACTAATTAGCATTTGTACAAATTCAAATATAGATATACCATCAATTCAATAATAAATTTATCATCATTTCAAAACAAATCTACCAAATGCAAATCTACAATTCATAGTAGAACACATCGGATCGATGCTGGATATCCTATCGGAGACTTGTTCGCCTTTGCAAAGCCTATAATCTGTCAGAAAAAAACAAACAAATGTCATCTTTCATATATAAAATTCAAATATATACGACTGATAAATCTACCATAAATAACTAATAAAACTACCAACCACATCATTTTTCAAATAAGTTACCATCAAATGACTAATAAATCTACCAAACCGCATCATTTTACAAATAAGTCTATCATCAGATGACTAATAAATCTACCAAACCACATCGATTTAATTTTAAATAAATTTACCATCAAATAACTAATAAATCTACCAAACCACATATCATTTTCCAAATATATCTACCATCAAATAACTAATAATCTACCAAACTACATACCGTTTTTCAAATAAATCTACCATCATACGTTACAAATTTTACAACAAAAAAATAGAGTCTTTAACATTCTTCATTGGAAAATCTTTTTCATTCACCGGAATCTCGTTCCGTTGAAGAGAACCACAGATTAAATAAGTTATTTGCAACAACACAAAATTAATTTTTCTGTCACCGCCAACCACTGCATCTCCGTAGTTTATCATCGATATTATATCTAAAACCCAGATCTAAAAAAAATCAAAGAATTTGAAAATGAAGAAAAAAAAACTCACGTAATAGCAGAATGAATTGTAGAAGCCATGGGAAGATCTAAATCTCGGAGCTTGGAGACGTTGGAGGCTCCTTGATACAAAAAATGGTAGAGCTAGTTGTATTTTTCTCGATCTGAAACATCGATGCTTAAAAGTTCATAAAGAATACATATTCATACAACAAAATTTAACAAAACAAAAGAAAAGATAAAGAGGAGAGCAAGAGAGGAATGAAAAGGTTAAGAAGAAGAGCAGTTCCATGGAAGAAAGAGAGTGGTGCTGGAGAAAGAGAGGGAAGAAAATGAATTATGGTTTTTTTTTTTTCTTTTTGGTTTTGTATTTTTTTTTGATTTTTTTTTCGTTTAATTCAAATTTTTTTTAAAAACTTTTTTCTAAATTAAAGTTTTTTCGAAAAAAAAAATTTTATAAAAAAAAATCATAATGGCATTTTCGTAATATATTTAACATCTAGACAAAATGGTATAAGACCAACTTTATAAGGTTAGTCTAGTAAGCCCTTCAATATGTTAGGCTAAGTTTGTCATTTTATCAACCTTAAAGGCTAGTCTGAGGAATTTTAACTTTCTAAAAACCATCAAAGCTATACAATTTTCTTTCAGATCTATTGTTTCTGTTTTGGATTCTAGGTAGTACATCCCCAAAATTTTATTTGATTGTTTCCTGCAAAGTACCATGGATGATAAACGACCAAACCAGATGGATGCAATAATGCAAATGGTAACTGCCATCACTTAACCGATTGGAAAGTGCTGTGAGTGTAGTAGAGAGATCAATGGTCTTCTAGTTGAGCCTGATGGTCTTGACAACAAGATCATTATACTTGCTGTCTAAATCGAAGCGGAGGGCTTTGACTGATTTAGAGCAATCCTGTTGTTCTTTAGATAGATCTTGAGAGCGAGCAATGACCTTGTGAACAATGTTAACTTCCTTAGCACATTTCTCAGCTTCAGTTGTTTGAATACCTGTAATAAATATTCAGAGAAAAGATCGAGATTTTGCTCACACTCCTTGATCTTGGTGTCGTAATGGTCGCAGAGGCTGTCCGAGTGATAATTGAAGTTTCCAATATATCGCGCATCTCGTTGGAGGTGTGCATAATGTTGGTTTTAAATCTCCGTGATTTTTTGCACCCTGACATCTAATTCCAGGTACTTGGCTGCAATGGAGGTTATATACTCATATTTTATGGCATATAGACATCCATTTAGTTTAATTTTGTGTCTATTATCATGTTTTATCTAGTGTCTTAGCTTTTTTAGGGTTTAGATAGGATGCATTAGGTCTTAGTGAGTCTTGCATCATTTTGGAGTTGTTTTTAGGTGATCTTGGAAGCAATGGAGACTTGTCCAGGCTTGGGAATGGACTTAGAAGAAGTTGCAGAAAAGAAGAGGGCCTCGGCCAGGCGGTCTTGACCTATTCTTTCCAAGGAAGCATGTCCTGAAGATGAAGAAGCCACGACCAAAATCCCTCGGCCAAAGCTGTCCGAGGAAACCAGGCAGGATCTCTCTCGACCAACGGGCTCGACCTGTGCTGACTGATGGATGGTTTGTGTGAGCCAAAACTCGCACAACCAGAAATTTGTTTAAAGAAAACTAAGGGATCGGAAACTTCTAGGGTTTATCGCCAAGAACAGAAAGATCGAAAGAAAGTTTTTCTTGCTGTAAAAGTGTTTAGCTCTTATTGCTTAGGGTTGCCAAAATTACAGAATGAATTGTATACATCATCTATTTATACTAATTCTCTGAACCGCCTAGCCGAGAATCTCGGGAGAGATTTTCGGAATATTTCCTTATCGCCTCGTGCGGCTCACCGCCTTTGTATTTCGCCTAGGATTTTTATGGGCTTCGTCTCTCAAGGCCTTGGTTCGGCCCATCTGAACTTCTCCACGGCTCGGCCCATCTGAACTTCTCCACGGCTCGGCACACTTGCCATTTGAGTCGAGGCGTGATCTGGTCCACCTCACCGAGGCGCGGCTCGGCCCAAGCGTGTTGGAGAGGGGCTCGGCCCATTTCTTGCGATACGGCTCGGCCCATCTCTCTTTCCTCACGGCTCTCCCTACTGGTCTATCTTCACGGCTCTCTCACTTGGTGAGAACGGTTCTCCCACTTATCTTGGTGAGAACGGCTCTCCCACTCGTCTTTCTTCCATACTTAGTCATTTTGAGATGGTTTTATCTGAGTGGGGTGAAAACCGACCCCAACAGTTAGCCCCCCAGCCCGTCAGTTTCGGAGGCGAGAGTGACGAGGTCCATTACTCCTGATCGTAGGATAAACCATCGAGTCAAGCTGTTATGACGTAAGCCCAGATGAAGTGTTTTGGGAATGAAGACGCCGAGGCGTTTCAAGGGGCGCCGAGGGTGCCGAGGCAAGTTTAAGGACGAGGCGATTTTGTTTGGTAAGGCGTTTCGAGAGAAAGTTCGTGCCGAGCCGTTTTTTATTAACGACGAGGCGTTTTAAGAGAGGGAGTTAACGCCGAGCCGTTTTTTATTAACGACGAGGCGTTTTAAGAGAGGGAGTTAACGCCGAGCCGTTTTGTTAATGACGAGGCGTTCCGAGAGGAAGTGCAGAGCCGTTTTGTTAACGACGAGGCGTTCCGAGAGAAAAGTTAATGCCGAGCCGTTTCGTTAACGACGAGGCGTTTCGAGAGCAAGAGTTAATGCCGTGCCGTTTCGTTAACGACGAGGCGTTTCAAGAGAAAGAGTTAATGCCGTGTCGTTTCGTTAACGACGAGTTGGTCTTCCGAGAGAAGATTCCTAATTTATTGGCGCGTGCGACCGACGTAGTTCGATCTAGCCATTTCACTGCGGATTCCACGCGCTGTTTGGAATGTTTCCCGAGGTTTACGCAGAATTCACGCGCTTCGGTTTTCCTATAAATGGGTGAGCTCCTTCATTCTTCCTCATTATCTTCAGACTCACTCGTTTTTACTAAAGGTAGCTCTCCCTTCTCTTTTCTTTCTCTCTCTAGTTTATTTATTTTCCGGCTAGGGTTTTCGAGGTCTCCGCCGTTCCAGATCTTTTTCCGATAGAGGCTCGCCGAGTCGTGCTGTAACTCTTGTACAAGTCGTAAATTATGTCGAGCTGCTCCGACGATTCGTTGGATTCACTTTTTCATTACGAGCCGAGCCGCGTAGATGCCGATGCGAGACGTTCGGCAGAATCCTCCAAGGCGTCTGTTTCGCCGAGCCCCTCCAATCGTTCATCTGACGAAGCGTCAAAACATGCAAACTCATCAGATGTCGGTTCTCCGGATGGCGAGCCATCGGTTTCGATGAGCCGTCCCCAGGATCCTGTTCCTGATGAAGACATTAACCGCGCCGCACTCAAGGCCGAGGAGGAGGCATTTCCCTTTGACCTTTTCGAGGCGAAGCGTGAATTGGAACGTCTCATGGCGTCCCGAGGCGCTTCCACATCTGGGCGAGGGCCAAGACTTAAGAGACAAAAACCTGACCCGCCTGGCTCTACGCTTTGCTCCCTTGAGTCGCTCGAGGCGTTGAGGCATCGCTTCGGGATATCCGAGGTGGTGGAGTTCGTCGTTCCAGAGAAGAGCGACCGAGCCGACAAGCCCCCAGAGAATCATTTCACTCTGTACGAGGCGTTCTTCGAGCTTTGCTTCCTCTGGTTCATGATCCCCGGAGTGATCCTTGAATATCTCTGGAAACACGGGATCTCGATTGGGCAGATCATGCCGAGGGGATTACGGCATATGATTGGTATCTTAGTTCGAAGTTTCGAGTGCGGAGTTGATATCGAGCTGAATCACCTGCTGAACTTGCTGGAAATCAGGAAAGCTCCGAAGGGAAATAGATTCTATATTTCCGACAAGGCGAAGCGACGGATCATCGGCGGTTTTCCCAGCAAGGATCAGTTTTGGACTGAACGCTTCTTCTACGTGTTGGTGAACGAGGCGTTGGTCGGCGAGAATTACATTCAAAGAACCAAGACCGCTTGGGGACCACTTGGTAGCCGACCCGAAGCTTTGCCTCGGCTGGGAACTGTTTTTGGTATCCTCTTCTTTTTCTGAAAATTTTTCTTTTTTTTTGCTATGTTTTGCAGTTCGGTGCTTTCTTCCCCCGATTCCCGATGACCTTTTTACTGTTCGAGACTCTCTTTTGGCACGGAAGCTCTTTCGGCACGGAAGGTTAATTGGAGAAAGAACTTCACCCTCGAAAGAGTAGAAAAAGCGCGAGCCATCCTTGCCGGAGTCCCCGTCAGCTCTTCGTCCTCAAGTTCTTCAAGAGATACCCGAGAGAAGATGGTGATAATAGCTCTCAGAGAAATGAAGAGGCGCGAGGAAGAGGAAGCCGTTAGACGAGCTGCCGAGGCGGCTCACGCGCAAACCGAGGTAGTTCCAGCACAAGCCAAGGCGGTTTCAGAGCAAGCCGAGGCCGTCCTTCAACCCGACCCGCCGAGCCGGGAAGGAGATATAATGGTCCGGGCTGCAGAAGGCGACACTGCCGAGGTGGTCGAGAAGGACGCAGCGCCCGAGGTGGAACCGGGCGAAATTATCCCCGAGGTGTCCGGAGACTACTCGGCGGCGCGGTTTAAGACTCCTTCGCAATCCGCCATCCTAGCCCTCCCAAAGTCGACGAGGCCTCCGACTTCGGTTGTTCGGAAGCACGACTCTAGCCGAAAACGTTCGGCTACCGACAAGGGGAAGGGCGTTGCTGTTCAGAAGGACAAGCCGTCCAAGAAGAGGCGGAAACCGACACCCAAGGATCCCGCCGCGCGTAAGTTGGTTGTTAACGACCCTGACGCTTCTGCCGTCATGTTCTCACGTGTAAATAACGCGAACACGCGTCTTCCTCCTCCGGAGAAGCTGAGGAGGCCGAGGTTATACGGCGCGATGGCGCAGCGCGGTACCGAGGTACGTTCTATTTGCTTTCTTTTATTTTCTCGAATTTTACGAAGTGTTTAACGCAGGTTTGTTCTATGCAGTTTGTCGCGGCCATTAACGACCTGATGGCCGAGTATGAGGCGGACCTGTCTAAGGTCGAGCGTCGTTTGGACGAGGCCCGAAATGAGACCACGGCGTCAAAGGTGAAGCTGGAAGAGGCGCAAAACGAAGCCGCGGCGGCGAAGGGGAAACTCACCGAGGCGAAGACCCGAGTGTCGAGGTTGGAAGAGGAGAAAATAGTTCTCCACGCCAATGTTGACAAAGTTTCCGCCTCGGTGATTCGCCTGGAGGAGGCAAGGAGAGCCAAAAGCACCGAGGTGGCGTTGCTGAAGAGGCGTATCGAGGCCAAGGACGCCTTGTTCGACGTCAAGGTCAAGCGGGCGAAAAAGGAGGCGAGGCAAGAGCTTACGGCGAAGTTTCAGGAACGCCTCGTCAAGGTGGAGGAGGGTTTGGTCAGGCTTGAGAAGGCCAAAAATGATGAGAACGATCTGGGCAGATCAAGGGCAATCTTGCGATGATTGCCGACCTGAAGAAGCCGGATGCCCCGACGCTTGACGACGAGGACGCGAAGCTGAAGAGCTGGGAGAGTGAGTATGCCGACGACGAGGCGTACGAGCGTATTGCTTCCGAGATCCGAGGCGAGCTGTATTACTCTCCCGTATCGCCCGACTCGGTCGACACCACCCTTGGCAACGAGCCGCTCGAAGAGACAGCGGCAAACTTAGGCGTCGTAGATCCGAACGGATCGAACGCGGGCACGCCGGTCCTCTCGAACCTCCTCGCCGAGCGTGAAACGCAGTCCGCGACCTGATACTCTCTGCTTTTCTCTGTTTTGTTTTTCATGCTTCTGTACATAGGATTTTTATCTGTTTTCTGAACTCTTTTATATAACCAGTGCCTAGACGGCTTTATCCATCCGACATTTATTTTTGCTTATGGATATATTCTTTTTCCCTTAGCAGTTTTAGGATTTGATGAACTTATTTTTAACGATTTGCACAAAATATCTGTGAAAACCGTTGGCTTAGAGAAAATTGTCGAGGATGAAAACTGTTGTGTCGAGATTGATTTTGATTGCTTCCTTAACCAAATTCTTCGAAATCGGTAGAAATATGGGCTAAAGGTTGAGTCGTTCAAGGATCTCGTTCGGATTCTTAATCCCGACCTGGGAGTTAGTTTCGTGGAACATCTTTTAGATGATGTTGGAAAGATTTTAAGCGATAATGTCGCAGCAAATTTTTTCTGGCAATGCCGAACCGTGTACACGACGAGGCGTTTTCGCTTTGCATGGTGCCGGGCCGTGTAAACGACGAGGCGTTTTCTCTTTGCATGGTGCCGAGCCGTGTAAACGACGAGGCGTTTTTCTCGTTGCGTGGTGCCGAGCCGTGTAAACGACGAGGCGTTTCTCTCGTTGCGTGGTGCCGAGGATGATTTTTGACTATAGACCGGCGTTTCAGAGAGGATGAGTATGTTTGTCCGGGTTTCAGGAGTTTACTTCGGTTTTAGAGAAAGCGATGTAATCTCGACTTATATTCTCGTGTGCGATAGTAAACCATAGCGACCTGATACGTTTTTGGTCTGATTTTTGTATAGCGCGCTAATATTTCTCCGGTGGGAGAGGTTAGGCGGATCCCTATTCCCGAGCCGTGTTTTGACGACGAGCCGTCGACGTGCAGCGTCCACACTTCGTCTAGAGTCGGCTCGTTTGTTGCTTCGGCGGGAAGTTCAATGAGGAAATCTGCGAGCACCTGTGACTTTGCAGACGACCTGTTCCGATACTCGATGTCGTATTCGCTTAGCTCTATGGCCCACTTGGCGAGCCGACCAGATTGGCTAGGGCTGTGTAAGATCGAGCGCAGCGGAAGCATAGCGAGCACAACAATCGAATGTGATTGAAAGTACGGGCGCAGTTTCCGAGCCGAGACTACGACGGCTAGGGTGACTTTCTCGATCTGGGGGGTAGCGAGTCTCGGCGTCGGTCAATGTCTGGCTGATGTAGTAAATGGGCTTTTGCTCGGATCGTTCTTCTCTGATAAGCACTCCGCTTACAGCTGTAGCAGACACTGCGATGTAGAGGAAGAGCGACTCTCCTTCGACTGGTTTTGCTAAGATTAGTGGGCTCGCCAGATAATTCTTCAATTCATGGAAAGCCGTCTCATATCGTTCGTCCCACTCAAATTTCTTATTTCCTTGGAGGGTGTCGTAGAAGGGCAGACATTTGTCTGTGGAACGGGAAATAAACCTGTTTAGTGCGGCGACTCTTCCTGTGAGCCTCTGCACTTCGCGCTTCGTCCTTGGAGAGGGCATCTCGATTAAAGCCTTGATTTGCTTGGGGTTTGATTCTATGCCTCGGTGAATTACCAGATAGCCGAGGAATTCTCCCGAGGTGACCGCGAACCTGCACTTCGCTGGGTTTAGTTTCATGTTGTGCTTGTTCAATTGTTCGAAGCATTCCTGTAGATGCGCGACGTGGTCTTCCTCCTTGAGTGATTTGACTAACATGTCGTCGATGTATACTTCCATGGTTTTTCCGAGCTGAGCCGCGAACATTTTATTGACGAGTCGTTGATACGTTGCTCCTGCGTTCTTGAGCCCGAACGGCATGACTTTGTAGCAGTATATCCCGCGATCAGTTATGAATGCCGTTTTTTCTCGATCATCCGGATGCATTAAGATCTGATTGTAGCCGGAGAACGCGTCCATAAATGTTAACAGTCTATTCCCTGCAGTGGCTTCGACGAGCCGGTCGATGTGTGGCAAAGGAAAGCTGTCTTTTGGGCACGCCTAGTTGAGGTCGGTGAAATCCACACATACTCGCCACTTGCCGTTCTTCTTCTTCACGACCACCGGATTTGCGAGCCAGTCCGAATATTTGACCTCGGCGATTGATCCTACTTTGAGTAACCTTTCGACTTCGTCGTTAACTGCTTTAGCTCGTTCGGGGCCGAGCTTCCTTCTTTTCTGCTTTACTGGTTTAAAGGTCGGATCCACATTCAGCTCGTGACAGGTCACGTTGATGCTTATGCCTGGCATGTCTTCTGCTGTCCAGGCGAAAGTGTTGATGTTTTCCTTGAGGAGGGAAAGGAGTTTGCTTCTCAGAGGCTCTTCCAGTTTTGTTCCTATTTCGACGCATCGTTCCGGGCGCGCCTCATCTATACACACCGAATCCACTGCGTCGCATACTGGCTCGGCACGTGTTTCGCGGCTCTCCGCGATCTGTAATTGCTATAAGAGTTTCGAGAGCTCGTTCGCGGGCTCTCGGTCTGTCTTCATCTTTTTGCGGTCGATGTCTGCTCGTGCGTCGGTGACGGGGTTCCTTAGCTTGTGCTCGGCTAGACAACACATTCGTGACTCCTTCTGACTCCCCCAGATCGTTTTAATACCTGCTGGGGTTGGGAATTTGAGGCAGAGATGATAGGTAGAGGGTACCGCCCTCATCCCGTTGATCCACGGAGTTCCCATGATCACGTTGTATATTGCTGGGTGCTCGGTGACGCAGAATCCGACGATCTTAGTGACTCCGCCAGCTACCACACGAAGCCTGATCGTTCCTATAGTCATCGTCGTTTCTCCTAAAAATCCGGTTAGAGGTTTGGGGATTGCTTCTACCTCGGAGAGGTCGATTCCCATTCTTTTGAGTGTTTCCCTTAAGATGACGTTCACTGAGCTTCCAGTATCGATGAGCACCCTCGCTACGTCATGATCCCTCATCGTTAACTCAATCACCAACGGATCGTTATGAGGTCGATCGATTCCTGCTGTTTCCTCCTCGGCGAAGGAGATCACTGTGTTTGGGATGTCGATTGGTTCTGTCCAATTCTCCTTCGCTTCGGCTCGGCGCTGATAGGCTTTGATGGAAGACACGATATCTTGGTGGTATTGGGATCCACCCATGATCATATTGATCCTTTGCCTCGGCTCGGGTCGCACTTCAGGTTCGCCTCTCCTGTCGCGTTTGGGGTTATCGCCTCGTCGGGGAGGATTCGTGGGTTCCGCCGCGCCGCTCGGCTCGGCTCTCTCTTGTTGCTCGTTAGGAACGAGGTCTTTGAGGCTGACCGCGTTTTGGAGCTCTCCCGCTGCCATCTTTGCTGCGAGCTTTGCTCCTAAAGTTCGGCATTGAGCCGTTGAATGCCCGTAGGTCTGGTGATACTCGCAGAGCGCCTTCTCGTCGTAGTTGACGGACTTTCTCACCCAAGTGTTGTTGCGCGGCTCCCCTCTTCCGCGCCCGGTGCCTATCTGGTAGTTATGGGCGCCTCCGTTTCTAGGTTCATCCGAGCTCTGCGTTGACGCGTTGCTCGATGGGTTGCCCTTCTTCGCGGGGCGCGGCAAAATTGAGCTTCGGATTGCTGCTTTCGTTGCTTCGTACTGCTCGTCCAAGTTTTTCATTTCCTCCTCGTTTACGACGAAATCTGATGATCGGTGCAAAGCGTCTTGAATTGTTTGCGGCGTGTTGAGAGCCATCTCCCGTCGAAACTCGGATTTGTACCACAAAGATCGTTTCAGAGCCTCGAGCGCAGCCTTGTCGCTTATCCCTTTTATTTTGGATACGACTGCCTTGAATCTTCCATGTAATCCCGAAGCGGTTCGTTTGGTCCTTGGGATAATGTCCACAGGTCGGCATCAGATGTTCCTCTGTCCATAAACATCGAGTATTGTTTAAGGAATAAGGCGGAGAGCTGTTGAAAATTGCCGATTGAATTTCGTTCCTGCCTCGAAAACCACTCGAGTGCGGCTCCCTTGAGTTGCTCCACGAAGAGAAGGTAGTATCCTGCGTCTACTTCCTGCTCGGTGAGTTTAGCGGCGTTCTTTGTGAAGGCTTGTCCCATTGCTATCTGAAACGCTGTGATGTGTGCTTTCGGGTCGGTTTTTCCTTCGTAGAACGGGATTCTCACCTTTCCCGGTTCGGGAATTCTGGCCTCCGTAATTCTTGCAGTGAATGGGGTTCTCTGAGTTTCATCAAGCATTCGGTCGATTTCGGGCGCGGCGCTTGTCGCGTTATGCACTTGGGATTTCATGGCGCGTATTTCAGCTACTGTCCGAGCCATCGAGGCTCGCAGCTCTTTGAGTTCGAGAGTCTGTGCGTGAGTCATTCCCTTTGATTGGGGGGGTCGCTCCCGTTCCTCTCTCCTCGGCTCGTCTTCGCGCTCTGCCTGCTCGATCCATTGGAGGTTTTCTTCCTCCTTGGTTGGATTGTCGCAGCGGGTCGGATCGGAGACTTCGTCAGTTTGGATGCCGTTTAGTGCCGAGGCGAGCTCTTCTTGAATTATTCGGCGAGCCGAGCCAGTTTGTTGCAGATTCGTGGTTCCGTCGTTCTGCTGGGCGTCTATGTCGATCGCATCGTTCTCTTCTTCGCCGGCTCGTCGCCTCGAATTTTGGCGGAGAGGGGGCGGCTCGGTCATGTTGACTCAGGTCGCCGCGGGGGTCTGTTCGTCGAGGAGACGAGACATTGGAGGAGCCGAGGGGTTTCTTGCGCTGCTCCTTGAGGCTTCTGCAGGTGTCGAGAAATCGAAGCGTCTCCGGATTCCATCCATCGGGTCGGGAATTCTGGCTCTCCAAGTTGGGTGCAGTCGCTCAGCCGCCATCGTGTCGAGCCTCTCCGTAATCGTCTCGTTTCTTTTATCCTGTTCGTCGATTTTCTTCATCAACGCAGCCATCATGTTTCGCATCTCCTCTTGGGTTTCGATCGTTGCCGTCGTTGTGCCCGATGCGTCCTTCTCCGCGCCGTTACCGGTGTTGTTGTTGTTGTCGTCGGGGGTGTTGCTCGCCATGTTCTTCGGATCTTAAAGTCTTGTCGATTTTGAGTAAGAAAGTTTCGAGTCCCCACAGACGGCGCCAAATTGTGTGAGCCAAAACTCGCACAACCAGAAATTTGTTTAAAAAAAACTAAGGGATCGGAAACTTCTAGGGTTTATCGCCAAGAACAGAAAGATCGAAAGAAAATTTTTCTTGCTGTAAAAGTGTTTAGCTCTTATTGCTTAGGGTTGCCAAAATTACAGAATGAATTGTATACATCATCTATTTATACTAATTCTCTGAACCGCCTAGCCGAGAATCTCGGGAGAGATTTTCGGAATATTTCCTTATCGCCTCGTGCGGCTCACCGCCTTTGTATTTCGCCTAGGGTTTTTATGGGCTTCGTCTCTCAAGGCCTTGGTTCGGCCCATCTGAACTACTCCACGGCTCGGCCCATCTGAACTTCTCCACGGCTCGGCACACTTGCCATTTGAGTCGATGCGTGATCTGGTCCACCTCACCGAGGCGCGGCTCGGCCCAGGCGTGTTGGAGAGGGGCTCGGCCCATTTCTTGCGATACGGCTCGGCCCATCTCTCTTTCCTCACGGCTCTCCCTACTGGTCTATCTTCACGGTTCTCTCACTTGGTGAGAACGGCTCTCCCACTTGTCTTGGTGAGAACGGCTCTCCCACTCGTCTTTCTTCCATACTTATTCATTTTGAGATGGTTTTATCTGAGTGGGGTGAAAACCGACCCCAACAATGGTGCCCTGAATGCATCCCGGCCTTAACCTGCTGTGCCCGAGGGATAACAAGTGAAAGTCCCTTGGCCAAGCTGCCTCGACCAAGCATGACCGAGGAATGAGACACGAAACATCCTCGACCAAGTGCCTCGGCCAAGTCTCAAGGTGTTTGATGAAATTCTCCAATGAGCCAAATAAATTTCTTCATTTTTCACATGAGAATGATTGTAAATTGAATTAAATGGTTAATAGAACTTGTTTTTAATGCTTGAAATAACCTTTTATACAAATGAGAATTTCATCTTGATTAAAGATAATTATCAAGTGATTAGTGCCATAAAACTGGATTAGTCTAAGCTAGGGGAAATTGCTTGATTGTATATATTGGCATCTTAGATTGATCATAGAAGTCTCCAAAGTCCATAACCTCATCTAAGAGATTACCTTTTTATTATTGAGTCTGTTTTGTTATCT
Organism: Eutrema salsugineum; assembly: GCF_000478725.1. Taxonomy (NCBI): domain Eukaryota; kingdom Viridiplantae; phylum Streptophyta; class Magnoliopsida; order Brassicales; family Brassicaceae; genus Eutrema; species Eutrema salsugineum. The sequence goes on along the minus strand of NW_006256901.1, from coordinate 9,330,501 downwards.
TATTTAAATATTGCTTAAGTATTTAACTTTGTTTGCTTGATTAAGTATTTTAGTAATTAGCTGTTAGGGTCAAAGCAAAAATCAATCTTGTTGTCTTGGATGCAAGAGTTTCTTGCATTCTGATTAAGTAGACTTCTCCCAATTGGATTGATAACCTCAAGTATTACTATGATATCCTTAATTAAAGGATTGACCTAGACTGAACAAAATCTCTTTATCAAATTCCCGATGAACCAAATAAGAGTTTTCTTTATTTTTCACATAAGAATGATTGTTAAATGAATTAAATGGTTAATAGAACTTGATTATAATGCTTGCTAAGATCTTTTTCACAAATGAGAATTTGATCTTGATTAAGAGAATTAACAAAATAATTAATGCCATGAGAGTGGATTAGTCTTGTTTAAGGGTTCTAAGCTAAAGAAAATTGCTTGATTGTGTGTATTGACATCTTAGATTGATCATAGAAGCCCCCAAAGTCCATAACCTCATTCACGAGCTTGTCTTTTTTATCATTATCAAATCTTGCTTAGTGATTACTCTGTTTTGTGACTTTGTTAAGTATTTGCTGAAGTTGCTACTTCTTAATTGGTTTGCTTAATTGCTTGTTTACTTGCTATTTTCATTTAGTTTGCTAGATTAAAAAAAAAACAAAATCTGCAGATTAACAGACTTCTCCCAATATGATTGATAACCTCAAGTATTACAATAATATGCTTAAGGGATTGATCTAGATTTTGATTGAACAAAAATCTCTTTATTAATTTGGTGCTGCTGCCAATTAGGAACAACTTTACTTATTTAGATTTGGAATCTCTTAAAAATCAAGACTTTTTTCCCCTAAAGTGCTCTAATTTGTGTTGCTTGAGTTGTTCTTATTTCTTTAACGTGTATGAACTTAAGAAACAAGAATAGAAATAAACAGGGCCGAGCATCTTGAGAGGCTAAGAATGGAGAATCAACATCTGCATGATTCTGCTGGGTGTCTAGAGAATGTACAGAAAGAAAATCAGGCTGCAAGGGTTTAGATAGCACCAGTACACCCACCAAAAACTGCAAACTTGGTAGGTGTAGGGGATGCAGCAAATGCTCATGGTAATAGGCAAGGAATCCAAGCACCTGCTTTCGAAAACAAACATTTTGAGATCAAGAAAGGCTCGATTAATATGGTGCAGAGTAATAAATTTCATGGGTTAGCTATGGAATGTTAGAATATTTAGAGAATTATTGCAGAATTTTTCAAAGAGTTTCTGAGACAGAGAACAAAGAAAATGAGACAATGCCTCCAAATCTGTATATTCGATAATGTTGTTTACATGGCTATATATAGAAAGACATAAGGGAAACTAGGTTAAAAATATCTAGAGACTAGCCAAGTCTGCGGAATGGGAACATGTGACTCTGTCTCTTGGATCCAGCAAAAGCAGAAAGCAAAAGCACCTAACGGCTCTCTTGACAAGAAGAGACGCTTGTGAAAGGGGGACCACTTGTACGGACACCCGAGCTCTTTTCCTCTAAAATCACCGAGTCTTTTCCATGGGCTTGAGACACTTATACATGGGCTTCCTCTTTAGACATGCTTGGACTCAATAAGGCCTAGAGACCCTTAATGCTGACTACATAAAGCCTTATTGCTTAATACTCCCCCTCAAGCTTAGTCGAAGAGCATCCGTAGACTAAGCTTGAAGATCCATGAACTTCACCTCATTAAAAACCTCAAAAAAGAAAACCACATGGGAAAAAACTTTGTTGAGGGAAAAAGAGTATGAAGCACATGAATCAGGGACACAAGCTCACGGTTGGGTAAGGTCCACAAGTCCTACTTTGCTGAACAGATTGTTGCAAACTCTAAGACTTGCGGCCTTAGTGAATATATCCGCGAGTTGATCTTCACTCCTTGTGTAACACGGTAGAACTATTCCTTGCTCAATAGCCTCTCAAACTTTGTGGCAATCTATTTCAATAGACTTAGTCCTCTCGTGAAAAACTGAGTTGGTAGCAATGTGAATAGCTGCTTGGTTTTTATAATGCATAGTGATGGGATTGTCTTGTTCAATTCCAAGATCTTTCAAGAGTGCCTTAAAGCCACGTCAATTCCCTTGTGAGCTTTCTCATGGCCCTGTACTCAGCTTTTGCAGTTGAACATGAGACCACCTTTTACTTCTGAGTCTTCCAAGTTACCAAGTTTCCTCCGATGAAGGTACAATAGCCGGTTGTAGACTTTCTATCTGTTCTATCTCCAGCCCAATCTGAGTCACAATAGCCCACAATCTCTGTATTGTTGTTCATTCCCATCCAAATGCCTTGGACCTGGACTCCCTTTTAGATATCTGAGAATTCTTTCCACCATGCTCCAATGATATATGGTTGGTTCTTGCATATGTTGGCTTACTTGATTAACGGCAAAGCAGAGATCTGGTCTTGTGAGAGTGAGATAGATCAGTTTCCCAACAAGTCTTCTATACCGAGACACATCCTTGAAGGCTTCATCTGTCTTCTCCCCTTTTTGATTGACTTTGTAGCCCTCTTCAAGCGGTGTCTTGGCTGGCTTTGCTCCAAGTTTGCCAGTTTCTTTAAGGAGATCAACCGTGTATTTCCTCTGAGACAGAAAAAGACCTTCGGGAGACCTACAAACTTCAATACCAAGGAAATACTTGAGCTGTCCAAGGTCCTTGATGTCAAACACAGAGTTAAGAAACACTTTTGTAGATTGAATCCCTTCCTTGTCATCTCCAGAAATAATAAGACCATCTACATAGATAAGCACAACCACTAAGCCTTGTGAACTCTATAGGGTAAACAAGGTGTGATCTGAATAAAACTTCTTGAAGCCGCAAGCCATAAGAGTGGCGCTAAGTTTGTTATACCAGGCTCATGGAGATTGCTTTAGTCCATACATAGCTTTTCTCAACCTCAAGACTTTCCCTGGTGCAACAATGTGTTCTAGGCCCGGTGGAGGAGTCATATACACCGATTCTTGAAGCTATCCTTGAAGAAATGCATTTTTAACATCCATTTGCCATAGATCCCACGAGAAATTAGTGGCAAGGGAGAGCACTACTCTCACAGTGTGGAGCTTGGCAACAGGAGGAAATGTGCCATTGTAATCCTCCCAAAGGTCTGAGTGAACCCTCGTGCCACCAGCCAAGCCTTGTACCTTTCAATATCACCATTACTCTTGTACTTAATGGTGAAAATCCACCTAGAACTCATGGCTCGTTTCCCTGGTGGTAACTCAGCTTCATCCCAAGTATGGTTGTGTTCCATAGCACCCTTCTCATCATCAATAGCTGCAATCCACTCCTTCTTGTCTTTAGCCTCTTCATAGCTTTTGGGAACTTCATGTTCTTCAATTTTCCCAAGGAACACTTGTTGATCTGAGGGCGACAAGGCAAGAGAACACACGACTTGAATTGGATGAGCCACAGCCTGACTATTATAGTAAACTCTTATATTGACCCAGTTTGATGGATCATTGATGAGCCTCGTACTTCTCCTTAAAGGCTGAATAACTTCTTCAACGGATACCTCTTTTTGAACTTGAGAAACAGATTCCTCTGCCCTGTCTCCGAGTTGTCTTGAGAAACAAATTGCTCTTGATTCTGCTCCCCCTCAGGATCAACTTCTGGACTTGATGTTACCGGCTCAGTTTCTTCTTGTGCAACTGTAGGAGCTGAGACATTCCCTTACTCGGAGCAGCTTGATTCCCAAGATGATCCAGCAAGAACCGTAGACTTGTAGCAAGGTCTGATGGTGAACTCGACAAATCTTTCAGACTCTCCCAATCCTTCTTGTCATAGTATCCTTGACTCTCAAGGAATTTGACATCTCTTGAGACATAGGTACGGCTGTTGATCGGATCATAACACTTGTATCCTTTCTGAGTTGTTGAGTACCCGAGAAACATGCACCTGATGCTTTTGGCTTCCAGCTTATTCCTCTGTCCACCTGGAATAAACACAAAACACACACACCCAAAGACACGTAAGTGGTCTAATAAAGGTTTGGTTTTGTTGAGTACCTCAAATGGTGATGAGTTTTGTAAGACTTTTGTTGGGATTCTGTTGATGAGGTAGCACGCGGCTAAGACAGCATCTCCCCAAAATATTTTTGGGACATTTGAGTGGAACGTCATTGATCTTGCCACCTCCATCAAATGTCTATTCTTTCTCTTAGCCACTCCATTTTGTTGTGTAGTGTTTGGACAACTTGTTTGGTGTAATATGCCGTGCTTAGCAAGGTGTTCTTTGAATCTATGACTTGTGTACTCGCATCCATTATCTGATCTAAGAATTTTAATCTTGGCATTAAATTGATTAGTCAGATAATTTTGAAAGTTGCTAAAAGCTTCAAACACACGATCTTTTGAGGGAAGTAATGTGATCGATGTGTATCTTTATTTCTCATCAATAAAGGTCACAAAGTATTTGTTACTATCCCTAGACATGCAAGGAGAAGTCCAAACATCAGAGTGAACCAAATCAAAGCAATGTTCATAAAGAGTAGATG
>NW_006256901.1:9322902-9325911 GCF_000478725.1 Eutrema salsugineum | reverse complement strand
TTCAAGGGCACGACTATGAGGATGGCCTAGTCTAGCATGCCAAATCAAGTTCAAATTCGCAGAAAAACAAGATTTAAAAGGAAAAACATCAGTTTTGCTTGGTGAAATGTCTTCAAGAACATAAAGCTCATCTTTAGTTCCACCTTTTCCAAGCAACCTCCCATTCTCAATATCCTGAAAGTGAACATCTTTAGGACCAAATATCGCATAGCAGTTTAAGTCCTTAGTAGCTCTTTTAACCAAAACTAAATTAGAAGTGAACTTAGGCACAAAGAACGCTTCACTATGTTTATCAAACAGTTTCAGTTTTCCAGTTCCCTCTATAGGTATTCCATCACCATTGGCTATCACAACTTTACCTAGAGCAGGTTCTATATTGCTTAACAACTTAGGGTTACTAATCATGTGATGAGAAGCCCCTGAGTCTACGACTAGAGTACTACTTGTTTTATGAGAAAAGAAAGTGATACCAAACTGTTTTGAGGCAAAGGCCTTAATGAGAGCCTCCAAGTCACTTTTCTTCACAAACTCTGCTGAAATGTTCAAGCCACCATCTCCACCGTGTGTAGATGCACCGGCACTCTCTTGAGCAAGGTTAGCTCTTGCTTCTTTGAACTTGTTTGGTTTGAGGTGAGGGTGGAGAATCCAGAACTTGTCTTTGATATGGCCCTTCCTCTTGCAGTGGTCACAGATCCACGGCTTCCTTTCATCCGGCTTGAAGGTTCCTTTGTTGGTCGAGATGAGATCCTGCTTCTTGAAAAGACCAATAGAGCCCTGCGTCTTTTGGATTCTGGCACACACTTCCTCAAGATCTGGAAGCTTGTCTTCTCTCAAGATGTGCTTGATAAGGTCATTGAAAGTTGGGTTCAAAGTGAGAAGCAAACCAAACACTTTGTCTTGCTCACGTCTTTCAAGAATCACCTTTGGATCCATTGTACTTGGTCTAAGCATCTCCAGCTCAGCCCACAGAGATCTAAACTTCCCAAAGTGCTTGGTGAACTCCATGTCTTCTTGACTCAAATCGTTGATCGCTTTCTTCACTTCAAACACTCGGCTCAGGTTTGTAACATTTCCAAAGACATTCTTGAGGGTTTCCCACAGAGATTTGGCGGTCTCACAGTAAGAATATGCCTCAAGAATACTCGGATCCAGAACTTGTCTTTAAATATTCTAACATGGTATCAGAGCTGTAGGTTCTGATTTCCTGTGTTTCTTTTCTACATTCTTCAACTTTTATTCTCTAAATATATCATTCCCTAGTTCGTTCATCATTCTCTTTCTTGTTTCTCAACCTTTCTCAAAAACAAAATGAGTTCAAGCGATGTTAACACCGAGATCTCAAAACCGGTGGTGATTCCTATTATCCTTAAAGGGATAAACTACTTGTTGTGGTCAAGAACTACCAAGACGGCTTTGTGTGGACGAGGGCTTTGGAATCATGTCTCGGAAGAGAAGACTCCAGCAGAAGGCGCCACTGAATAAGAGAAGAAGGATGAAGAAGCTAAAGGCTGTAAAGCAAAATGGTTCCAAGAAGACCAAGTTGTGCTCGGCCTTATCTTTGATATGGCCCTTCCTCTTGCAGTGGTCACAGATCCACGGCTTCCTTTCATCCGGCTTGAAGGTTCCTTTGTTGGTCGAGATGAGATCCTGCTTCTTGAAAAGACCAATAGAGCCCTGCGTCTTTTGGATTCTGGCACACACTTCCTCAAGATCTGGAAGCTTGTCTTCTCTCAAGATGTGCTTGATAAGGTCATTGAAAGTTGGGTTCAAAGTGAGAAGCAAACCAAACACTTTGTCTTGCTCACGTCTTTCAAGAATCACCTTTGGATCCATTGTACTTGGTCTAAGCATCTCCAGCTCAGCCCACAGAGATCTAAACTTCCCAAAGTGCTTGGTGAACTCCATGTCTTCTTGACTCAAATCGTTGATCGCTTTCTTCACTTCAAACACTCGGCTCAGGTTTGTAACATTTCCAAAGACATTCTTGAGGGTTTCCCACAGAGATTTGGCGGTCTCACAGTAAGAATATGCCTCAAGAATACTCGGATCCAGAGAGTTTTGGATAAGGCCGAGCACAACTTGGTCTTCTTGGAACCATTTTGCTTTACAGCCTTTAGCTTCTTCATCCTTCTTCTCTTATTGAGTGGCGCCTTCTGCTGGAGTCTTCTCTTCCGAGACATGATTCCAAAGCCCTCGTCCACACAAAGCCGTCTTGGTAGTTCTTGACCACAACAAGTAGTTTATCCCTTTCAGGATAATAGGAATCACCACCGGTTTTGAGATCTCGGTGTTAACATCGCTTGAACTCATTTTGTTTTTGAGAAAGGTTGAGAAACAAGAAAGAGAATGATGAACGAACTAGGGAATGATATATTTAGAGAATAAAAGTTGAAGAATGTAGAAAAGAAACACAGGAAATCAGAACCTACAGCTCTGATACCATGTTAGAATATTTAAAGAATTATTGCGAAATTGTTCAAAGAGTTTCTGAGAAAGAGAACAAAGAAAATGAGACCATGTCTCCAAATCTGTATATTCGATAATGTTGTTTACATGGCTATATATAGAAAGACATAAGGGAAACTAGGTTAAAAATATCTAGAGTCTAGCCAAGTCTGCGGAATGGGAACATGTGACTCTGTCTCTTGGATCCAGCAAAAGCAGAAAGCGACAGCACCTAACGGCTCTCTTGACCAGAAGAGACGCTTGTGAAGGGGAGACGACTTGTACGGACACCCAAGCTCTTTTCCTCTAAAATCACCGAGTCTTTTCCATGTGATATATTCATAATTTACATGTTTAGGATTGCATTTTTAGTCCAAGTTTAGAGTCTCATTCATACATTTTAGATAGATTCATCATGTTTTACACTTGTTTTAGAGTTTTAGGGATTTGCATTAGGGCCAAGTGGAGTCTTGCATGGTTTTGGAGTGGTTTACAGGTGATTGGAACCAGGTTTGGACCTGAAGATGGAGCTAGGAGAAGAAATGGGTGGAATGATGGCTTTAT